>NC_052510.1:59726119-59797123 GCF_014356525.2 Nilaparvata lugens | reverse complement strand
GCGAGCTTCAACCTGACTTTAAAAAAACATATTTTGGAACAAATGACTGAAACTGTTCGGCCCTAGAACGATCACATGAGACCATCCCTCACCCATTCCACAATATAAACCTTTAAACCATGTTATAGAACGAAGTGTTATATATATATATATCTATTATTATATAAACTCATGTTATTTCAATTATCCACTGCATACTGCTGTATATTACTGAAATTTGATAGCCCTGATCTACTTTCAGCCTACTTCATTTTATTAATCATTATTTGATCTTATCTACCTATATAATTATTTACTTTATCAATTTTCTGTTTTTTTTTCTCTTCAATATTCATATTGATAAAAATTTAACAATATTTCCATTAATAAATAAATCCTCAGTTTAAATAACGAAATTAACGTTTTGGTAGAGAGTTAGTGGGGAGGATATTTTTAATATTCTTCCAAAGAATGGACATTGATATGTCCAAGCTCCGCCATTTATGTAGATGCATAACAATATGATTATTATCTATAGTTATTATATTACAAATTGCTTTTTCATATCATATACAGTTCAATAGTTATTTTCTTAGTCTATATTATGTAAATTCATCTATAACTTTGCTGTATTGTAAGCTATTGTATATAAGTGTATAAGCCAGTATATATTGTAATCTACATAAATAAAGTACTCAATCAATCAATCAATCAATCAATCAAGCAAGTTTTCCCAGGGATGAGACCAAGTGCAATCGAATTTTCATATCATAAACCTATGTTTCAAATTTCTTGAAAATCGTTAGAGCCGTTTTCGAGATCCGTTGGACGTAAAATAAACAAATATAAATAACCAACTTTTGTAACCAACTTGTAATATAAATATGAAGAAAATAAAAATCTCAGTACCTTTTTTTTTGAAATATTTTATCACAACATGTTTCGGACATTTATGCCATTTTCAAATTTTCAATTTTCAGTGAAAATGGCATAAATGTCCGAAACATGTGATAAAATATTTTTAAAAAATGGTAGGCCTACTGAGATTTTTATTTTCTTTATATTTATAAATAACCAAATATAAAAATAATATACATGTATCGTATACAGAAATTGCTCGCTTAATATAATAGGATTAATATCACGGCAGCTAATATTGATTTTTTCAAGAATAAATAACAATATTACAAGTAGGCCTACTTCTTCAAACCTCGCAACTAATATTGCGTGCAGATGTAAGCCTGAGATATTGATATTTTACACTTTACTGTAGGCCTACCTACCATACTAAATAATTATGACAAGAATTAATCAAAATCATTCGGTTGGAAATGGAAATATTATTGGAAAAATATCAGGGGATGAGAGAGTAATGACTGCAATGAGTGACTGATTGTCTGATAGATATCCAACTTATTGATTTATTTATTTGAATATTACAACAGTGCGATAGTATCCCTCTAGACTCTGTAAGAATGCTTGATTGCCACAAACAAAGTAATTGCATTGACAAAAGTCACTTCATAAGAATACATTATTTTACTATTTTGAGGGATACAGGCTATTTGAGGGATTTATAAAAATAATCCATTACATACAAAAATCAATCAATAACAATAATTCTGTTTCCTTGATTGACCTGATTATATTTCTACATTGTTTTGTAACTGATTTTTCTGTTTTGTCCATTGCACCATAACTTAACTTGAATATAAAATAGAAAAAGACTTTGCTCGGTAAGCGACAATTAACAAGATATCACTTTGGGATATTACCTGATGTTATTCACTCTGACACAAATTTTTAGTAAATCATATACATCTTCATTGTAAAATTGAAATAATATTGAACTCAACGAAACATAATATTCCTTCCTGAGACTAATTTTATGTAGAGATGCAAAAAATAGTCTTATTAGGCTATATTTTTACACAATTTATTTATTTAAATCAATATTTCATCTCAATACAATAATAACAATGATCATAATTTCGAGAATATTGAATTAAAAAAGTATACAAACAAGAAACAACACTAAAGCTACATCATAACAGTTATTTACGATATTCAACTGTCTATTTTTTGTGACAAATATGCTTCTGTGTTGAATGAATAAATATCTTATCTTATCCTTTTTGAAAATATTATTTTGTTCTCAGATGAGGAAGATGAGGATGGGAAACGAAGAGGTAAACCGAGAAGGAATAGGACGACGTTCAGCAGTGCACAACTGAGTGCACTGGAAAGAGTTTTCGAACGAACACATTATCCTGACGCCTTCGTCAGAGAAGAGTTGGCAAGGAGGGTCGGCCTCAGTGAGGCCAGAGTTCAGGTATTTATTTATAAATTGATATATCAATTGATACTCAATCATTCTGAATTCTATCGTGATTATAGCATTTTTCAAGCATGTATCAAGCAAAAATTTTATATTAAATGTGGTAATCCCGTCCTGTCCCCAAACCTATGGATTTGGGTACAGTTAAGATTTAATTCACGAAAACGTCGACAGCCCCAAAAGTAAGTCTTTAATTCGCACTAACCTTGGAACTGGCGAGGAAGTGGACTGTATATCTCGAGTGTAGAAGTTACTGGTGATATCCTGTCTTCATGTGTAGGCCTATATAATATTGTACATATATCATGAAACGGAACGAGGTAATTGCATTCAACTCGAACGCCACGGAACAGGAGAAAACGGAACGAAACGTTGTTGACTTCTCGAGCACGCTTCTTGAAGTGCTGGGTTGAAAGATAAACGGGGAGGATGAAGGAGGGGTGAGGGAGAGAGGTTATCTTGCCTCTTTGGGAGAGGGGGAAGGGGAGGAAAGCACAAACTAATCAACCTGCAATCAAGGCTGCCGACCCCCCGTGAATCCACCAAAATGACATCTTTTGGTACTCGTTGCTATATAGTACTCAAACTTCGGTTTTACTGGTAACTCCAATCAAAAATTTAAGTTTAAATTTTAGTGCGATTCTGATGTATAAGTATGAAGTATTTGTTTTATTTAATATGATTGTTAACTTTTTTTGATATGTTTTTTTTTTGACATTAGGGGAGACCTGATGTCTCCCGGTAAAACCGCTGACATTAACTTTGCATTCAGAAAGGTTAAGGGTGAGACTCCATTGAAGTTTTTAGGTGTTTTCATTGACCCTTGTCTGTCTTGGGATGCACACATTGATTATTTGTCAGGTAGGATGGCCAAAGGATTGTATAAATAAATAAATAAAATAAATAAATAATAAATAATTTTATTCATTGTATAAGTTATGTTACGGAGACTGTGTAACTGTGGATGTGTCTGTTCTGGTGAATATTCACTATGCATACATCCAGAGTCCCCTTTATTACAGAATAATGCTTTGGGCAAACAGCGTGAACGCCAAATCAATTTTTGTCCTTCAAAAGAAGTGTAATATTACATTTTTTTTCTCACATTGGAATCGAATCTTCAATTCGAGATCTATGAGACTTTATAGTAAATATCAGAGTCATCAATAGACGGACAAACTTTTCGACGGAGAATTTTTTTATCGTAAATGATTGTTGCATTGTTCCATGGTGTCACCGAGGCTTGGTTAGCAGAATTAATAGATAAATAGTTTATTTAAATGGAGAATATATATGAAAAATTGAAATAACAGTTTCAAAATAAAGTTTTATTGAGAACAGATGTAGAATGTGAATTCTAAACTTGTAAGTTATAATTTTTTGGTGACGTGTCTGTAATGTTGGAGGTGTCTCTGTTCTGACTTGTTTTTTGGCCTGTTCTGGCTTCTCTAGAAAAATGGCTGGCTTTGTGTGTTGTAAATTTTGCTCTGAATCATTTTCGTTATTAATGTTTTAATTTGAGTTTTAAACAAATTTTAGTGTTCTATTTTGTTCGTAATTTGCTATTTGTGTATTCAAGCCAATAGCCACTGTTTTTCAACTGTAAACTAGATAAGTATTTTAGTTCGTAGTTACTCTAAAAATTAGGCTTATAAGATATAGTTATTTGTGTATTTGTATAAATTCATCTGAAGATTATAAGTTCATTTGCTCTGAAAACTGGATTTCTCATTCATAGGCGATAGATCCATTCACAATTTATCAAGAATCTATTTCATTGGAGCCGACAACTATCCTTAGGTTAATAGGTGTTAAATGCTATTCCAACCGATTAAGGAGAAATTGGTAGCACAGCAAATGGTACGCCCTGTGGTGGGACCGAGTTACAAAATAAATATGTCCCAAATGGTACACCATGAAATCCCTGGTTATAGAAATTATTAGTAGGATAGATATCTTGATAGGGTTATGAATGGTTTGTTGCTGAGTGGGAAATCGGTTCAAGAGAGATCAAGTCCTAATGAATATATTATCTGTGCAGACTAGCAGAATTGCATATAATATGAAAAATATTAAAAAAGATGATGAGTTAATAGCTGCCTTAACACAACTGTTTGATAAGCAAGATGCTAAGTTAGACCAAATGTTTAAAAATCAAAATGCTATGTTAAATGCTAGGTTTGATGAGATGAAGCAAGAATTTGTTAGCATTAGACTAGAGCAGGCTAGTATAAACCTTCTATTGAAAAATGCACATGAAACATTGAAAAGATAGTCATGAAGATGAAAACAAATTGAAGCATGATAATAGTAGTGTTAAGATACAAGATCAACTCATTCAAGTTTCTGACAATGTAGGCCTAGTTACTGTTGTTGAAAAAGTCAACCCTAATGAGATAGTAAAATTGAGTAAAGAAGTAGGTAGGGAGTTGTCTTCACTGAAAGTCAACTATCATGAAAGTGATATTGCTACATTGAAGGTTAGGAAAACTATGAACAAAGTGAATGATTACATGAGACAGGTTTCTGTAGAGGTTAGGAACAATGTAAACAAAATGAATCTTGCTTTGAATCAAGTTGATGAGTTCAACTTTCAACTGAGAATTGAAAAAGTGTATGCAATGCATTCTCAAGTGAACATGACTAACTTTTGTAGGCAAAACGGCTTTGTTGAAACAAATGAACCCATGAATAAAATCATGTTCTTGAAGAAAACAAAACGCAAAGTCTCCATTGATGTGTTAGTATTCAAAGGTTGTTTCAAGTTGCTTATTTACAAGATGATGACTGTGAATCACATGATGAAAGGGTATTCCCCAACACACAATGATTAGGAATCCTGTGTTATGCCGGGATTCAGAATAGCATAATCACTACGCAGTGTATGGTAAGAGTCCATAATTGTGTCTTTTTTCTTTCCTGTAGCCTATTTTTCTTGGCCCTTAATCTTTTCAAATTTCGATTCTTTCCTGTCTTTGTGTAATATTCAGTAAATTTCTTCTATGATGCATATCTTAACCAATCTTGTCCATAGTCATTTAAATTTGTAATTCTTCTGAAATAAGTTTGGAAGTTGAAATAGTAGCTTATTTTCCTAATCTTTAAATTGTTGATAAAACTTAACTTTTCTAAAATCTATCCATTGTAGTGTAAATAATTGTTTGCTTGTGACATATTTTTTCATCATGTATCACTTATTTTGAAATGTGTATTGTTTTAGGGAATTTATTTACCCAGTTTTCTATTTCTCTTTTTTGTATTTTTTAGGGAACTTATTTACCCATTATTCATCTTGATCATCTTTGTATTATAATCTTGAAATGTTTGTACTTATTATACAGTCTTTAAATTATAAATTATTTTTGTTATTATAATAAATAAACTTCAAAATTTGAAAGTATTAATGAATTCTGTAGCCATATATATGTGATGTATTAATGAAAGTTAGCTTGAATAATAATGTTTTTATTGAATAAAAACGTTTTGTTATATTATTAATTGAAATAAGTTTTTGTGATTGATATCTTTTTCAAAATTTTAAAATTGTTTGTTCTATAAATTTTGATATGATTGATTATCGTTTGAAATGGATGCTGGAGTGTATGTAGAATTTTTAGTGGGGTTTGTTGATTAGAATTTTGCTGGTATGTGATTGTTTTTTGAGATGGAAACCCATTATTGCCTAAAGAAGGAATAACAGAGGCTATGACTTAGAGAGGCAGTAATGAGATAATATTTTTTGTGTTGATTAATAATGTTGATTGCCATAGATGCAAAAATAATGATTAATAATGTTGATTGCCATAGATGCAGATTACTTATGAATATTGTTTGCCTTTGAAGCAAAATATTATTGATGTTTTGAATGGTTTCTTGTTTAATGATTGATAGTAAAGTTTTGTCATGAAATGTAGTTTGTGTTTAGAACATTGAAGAGTCGAAATAAACTATAGTATCCAACAAACGATGATTAACAATATTAAATAATTTGCTTTTTATACAATTTTTGAACAAAATTAAAACTAAATAATTTTGAAACCCTGAATGATAAATCATAAATGTGAAATGAACTTGCTATAATGCTATAAATGAAATGTTATACTAAATGATAATGAAATGCAGATATATTATGAAATGATTGTGAATAGAAGATCAATTGTCTGAAATTATTGAAAAATATATTGAAATTAATTTTTGTTGTGATGATCTGATGTTTTTTACAATTTTGATAATGATACAGGGTGTTATGAAATTCTATTTCTATTTTGAAGAATGGATTAAATTTTGATATTTGAACAGTGAATAGATGGAAATAAAATTTTTTTTATAGTGAAAATTTGTAATTGATATGTCCATATTTCACAATTTATGTATTGCTGACTGTATAATAAGATGTTAACAAATTTCAATTTCATATATATTTAAAAATAATTTTCATGTGTATTGGATTGTATTGATAGCCTAATCAAGTTTTTCTTTTTAGTTTATAAGCATTTTAAGATAACAGGTACAGCACAGACATTAACATTGAAATAGTTATCATGTGAATCTCGAAATCAGCAACAAGTGAACGCCATGAAAAGTGTTAAGAACATTTGGGTGATTTTCGAACTAGTGTGACTCATCTACGCTGCGGCCTACACCAATAACTACGCCAAAATCTATGCTGATGCCTACACTAATAACTACGCCAATATCAACACTAATAACTACGCCAAAATGCCAAAATCTACGCCGATGCCTGTGCTGATGCCAATGCCTGCGCCAATGCCAATAGCTACGCCAATGCTGATGCCAAAATCTGCGCCAATGCTGATGCCAACGCCAATAACTATGCCAATGTCAACACCAATAACTACACTAATAACTATGCCAATATGCCAAAATCTGCGCCAATGCTGATGCCAATGCCAGTAGCTACGCCAATGCCTGCGCCAATGCTGATGCCAACACCAAAATCAACGCCGATGCCTGCGCCAATGCCAATATCTGCGCCAATGCTGATACCAATGCCTATGCCTGCGCCAATGCTGATGCCAATGCCAAAATCAATGCCGACACCAAAGCATACGCCAATAACTATGCCAACGCTTATTGCTGACTTTGTATCTCAAACTTCAACACTACTGCATTACCTGGAGGTAATTGCCATCCATGTTCACATTCGCAACTTTGAATTCAAAAGAACAGTCACAGTATCATGAAAGAATTGATTCAAAAAATCCTCTCCTAAATTATTCCTGTATGCAGAACTCTAAACCTTGAAAGCTGAAAATATCAAAAAACCAAACCTTACCTAAATTAATCCTCACCTAAATTAACCCTGTATGCAGCGTCTATCTCTTTTCCAAAAAATGAATTACATTGTCATTTCGAGCCTGAAATGTACATTGTATAATTACAAATATGATACAAAATCTATGTGACTCTGTATTGAATTTGGAATGCAGCCGTCTACTACAAGCATGAGGCAATGCTAACTGAGATGTCACCTGTATCGAGTTTGATATGCATCAGTCGACTACAAGTATCAGCCCAACACTACGTGCATCCAGATCAGCCCAACACTAACGTCATCACATTGGAGTCACACTTAACTGAAAATCATACTGAGTGCCTTAACGGACTGTTTTCCAAAATGTGCATCGAATAAAATCAACCGCGTCAATAGTGAAAGAAATGAACATTTTTTGATTTATTGAAATTTTATTTGAAAATTAAATGTAACAATCATCAATTCAAAAAAAAAATAATAATAAAAATAATAATAAAAATAATAATAATAAATTTTTCTTTCAACATACTAAATTTTTTTTATGCAATAAAAATTAAATTTTTCTATCTATTAAATTTATGTGCAATTTCAAAAAACTATTCTTTACATATTAAACTTTCTGTTGAGATATTTTCCTTTAAATTATAAAGCTGAATCAAAAGTAATTTTGATATTCTATACTTTGAAATATTGTTTGGAAACATATACAAACGCTATTGATGAATTTTTATAATAATTTTCAATATTATTGGATGACATGTAATGTTTTTCTAGAAAAAATTGTTACTGTTCTCGAATTTAAATTTCAACAATTTTCATTAGGGTCAATGTAATTTTTTTTTTCTTTAAATTTTCAAACAGTAAAATTTTTTATGTCAAGAGGGGGGTATTTGTAATATTACATTTTTTTTCTCACATTGGAATCGAATCTTCAATTCGAGATCTATGAAACTTATAGTAAATATCAGAGTCATCAATAGACGGACAAACTTTTCGACGGAGAATTTTTTTATTGTAAATGATTGTTGCATTGTTCCATGGTGTCACCGAGGCTTGGTTAGCAGATTTAATAGATAAATAGTTTATTTAAATGGAGAATATATATGAAAAATTGAAATAACAGTTTCAAAATAAAGTTTTATTGAGAACAGATGTAGAATGTGAATTCTAAACTTGTAAGTTATAATTTTTTGGTGACGTGTCTGTAATGTTGGAGGTGTCTCTGTTCTGACTTGTTTTTTGGCCTGTTCTGGCTTCTCTAGAAAAATGGCTGGCTTTGTGTTGTTGTAAAATTTTGCTCTGAATCATTTTCGTTTATTAATGTTTTAATTTGAGTTTTAAACAAATTTTAGTGTTCTATTTTGTTCGTAATTTGCTATTTGTGTATTCAAGCCAATAGCCACTGTTTTTCAACTGTAAACTAGATAAGTATTTTAGTTCGTAGTTACTCTAAAAAATTAGGCTTATAAGATATAGTTCTTTGTGTATTTGTATAAATTCATCTGAAGATTATAAGTTCATTTGCTCTGAAAACTGGATTTCTCATTCATAGGCGATAGATCCATTCACAATTTATCAAGAATCTATTTCATTGGAGCCGACAACTATCCTTAGGTTAATAGGTGTTAAATGCTATTCCAACCGATTAAGGAAAAATTGGTAGCACGGCAAAAGGCAATACGAATAATATGCAAGCTACCATATAATGCACATTGTAGACCTTATTCCATTCACCTAGGTATCTTGACGTTGCCATCGTTATATGTCTTAAAAATATTATGTTATGTACAAGGCAATTTGATTAAGTAAGATTCCAATAGCTTCCATAATTTAAATACAATAATAGACACAAACTTAGAATTCCGTTCTACAGTCATACTAAATCACAAAAAGAAACTGGCATTCCACATCTATTAAATTATATAACTCCACACCTGACCTCTTGAAAGTTCTCACATGCATACAATTTGAAAAAGTATTGAAAGCAGTGTTAATTGATGAATGTTTGTACACCATACATGACTATTTTGGAATCATTTTATGTGATTCATGTTATTTTATTGTACTGATACTGACTGATCTTAGTGTTTTTATGTTTTTTTTGACTTACTAAGTGTTAAAAAAATTGACGAAGTCCATGTATTCATGTGAATATTTTATGACCAATAAAATTCTATTCTATTCTATTCTCCATCCTTGTGAATGAATAATAATTAAATACTAAACTTATCATGAATGATTGGTAAAGGAACAACTGGTCTATAGCCCAAAAACTGTTCATTAATATTGCCACAAAATGACAGAAAATTATTTTTTTTAAAAAGTGACATTCGTCACTCTTGAAAATGTCAGCATTGAATTGGAAACATTGCCGTTATATTTAGAAAAAGGGAGCTTATAGCCCAAACCTGTTCATTGATATTGCCACATTATCAGATAATCTTCATTAAAAAGTTTAAAATATCAGCATTGGATTGAAAACATTAATATTATTAATAGAAGGATTCATAACAGTTTTATAGTGGATCTCACTATAGTTTAGAACCTATTTATCAGGCACTAATTCTTTTGAAGATGATGCTACTAGTCTCAATTTCAGTTTTATAAGACCACCTCATAAAGTGGCACAATTATAGAATTATTAAATAGTGAAGTGGCAAAGGAATATCCCAGAAATTAGTGTCATAATATCTCAATAATGGTTGACTAAATATTTTTTTGACATTTTGTCTTTTTTGGACTAATTTTCAATCAAAATTCAGGAATGAAACAGTAATATAAAGACTATGCCTTGTTTGTCATTTCCAATCATTCTATGATCATGTGTGTCATCGTGAATAAAGCTATATAAATAAAAATCAAGCCTCAAATTTTGACATTCAATAACTTTCTTATGTGTGCACCGAATTTGATGTTTTGAGTTGTGTTTTTATGTTCAGGAGCAGGTTTATGGCCTATCAAATTTATGATCCGACTTCAGGACTCTTTCCTACGGTCCTTCAAAGTTTACATAATGATCCTTATGGGAGAAGATTTGTGAGCTGGCCACACACAGAAATAAAAATCAGCTGTTATAATCATTGCGTCATCCAACAGCCATCGGTAGATAGTAGACAAGAGTGTGTGCTGCTCCATAACCGTCCATGTATTTTATTCTAAACGCCCCGACTAAAAACTGACTTTTCAGCGTGTAACCATCCAGCAGTGCGGCCTCAGGTTAAAGACTTAGATGCTCTAAGGACATTGGTTTGTTTCGAATAATTGTGATGTCTTCGGTGTTTAAAATTAATTGATTTTTAGTAAATTATTATTTATTTTGCAGTTGGAAAATTATCTATGTGAATAAAATCCATTAACATTGATAATTGGAATAATATGAATAATAGGATCTGCTATTCAAATCAAATAAGCAAGAAGCACCTGGATGCGGAATGACGCATCGCGCCTCGTCCTCAGGTGTGCATCCAGCTAAAGTTTGTGATGAGATGCATTAACTATTTGGCGGTACGAAGTTCGCCGGGCCAGCTAGTAAATAATAGATATGGAATTTCAATAATCATTGGCAAGATAATTTTTGGTGGCACATCTCTATTCCTAATGTAAATTTTATTACTAGGTACCGTACCAATAATTCAATTCATTTTAGAGTTGAAGTTGTGCTGTTGTGTTGGCTTTATTTTTTGTAAATTTAAGAGAAAAATATATTTATCTTTTTATTCTATTTGATAAATATTTTTTGTTCCAGGTTTGGTTTCAGAACCGGAGAGCAAAGTTCAGGAGAAATGAGAGGACTCTGCTCACTCAGAGAGGATCCACCGTGAGAAGTAATGTAGACTCCTCAACACTGTCAGAAACACCCCTAGCTCCCCGAACAGCAGCACCCCATCTCACAAGTGAGTGTTGAAAAGTTAATTCTATTCATACGCGTTCCTATCTCCAATTTCTCATATATTTAAACCTAATATCAACAATATAAATTGAAATTTGTTTCTGTGAGTTTGTCTTCTCGGTCTCAAAATTTCAGTTTTTTCAAAGTTTGGAATTTAACAAATATTTGTAATTAATTTAATTCTATTTAGAACTATTTTTCTAATTTAAAAATGATTTGTGTGTAATGAATTATATGTTTTGAATTGTAAATTGAAGAATTTTGAAATGATACATAACCTTACTACATTTGGACTGGTGTATAAATTAGAATTGGAACCGTTTTGGGCGTTTTAGCCTGTGGTACTTTTCTGTAAGTTGTGTAACTCTGAATGATTGAATAGATAAATAAATAAATAAATAACAAGGAAAATATATTAATCCTGTACTATTAAACGAACAATTTCTGTTTATATGTTTATAATTCAAAATTCTTTATTAAAAAAAATAAATAAATAACAATCAAATACATTCCAAAAAGCAAATACAATATTGTTTCCTAATATCTAATGTGTTCCCTATAGGCTACCCTGTGTGGGGACACTTGAATATATATATAATAAAATATCAATACCGTATACAAATTTAAATAGGTATTATAACATGAATAACATAATAACTGAATATGATATTATATTGAGAGAGATATATTGAGAGAGCCACTAATGCCAGGATAGGTGTGTTGAACATCTGAATCTTATACTACTAAACGAGCAATTACAGGTTATATGTTCAGTTGTTTAGATGTTTATATGTTTGTATTTCACCGGATCTCGAAAACGGCTCTATAACGATTCTTTCGAAATTCGTCAAAACATAGTAGGCTTATAATATAGAAACTAGACTGCACTAGGTCTCATCCCTGGAAAAACTCGCTGAAGGACATTAAAAGGATAATTATTATTCATCCTTGGAAAAACAGCTGATAATAATTATTTCGTCGTCTGTTGATGATGAAGGTGAGTGAACGAGTTCATGTGTGGGACTGTGTCAAAATTATGTCTCATCTGTTGAACTTTTGTAATCATTCAATCAGGTACTTAGTGCCAGTGCATCCCTGGGAAAACTCGCTGAAGAACATTAAAAGGATAATAATTATTCATCCTTGGAAAAACAGCTGATAATAATTATTTCGTCGTCTGTTGGTGATGGAAGTGGGTGAGCGAGTTCATGTGTGTGGGACTGTGTCAAAATTATGATTCAGCTGTTGAACTTTTGTAATCATTCAATCAGGTACTTAGTGCTGCCGGTTGCAAAAAAGCCGGGTTATTTTCAATCCTGATTAATTCCAGTAGATCCATATTTTTGAAATAGTCTTCTCTGATTTGGTTCACGCGAAATTAATCAGGATTACAGTTCAACCGGCTTTTGTGCAACCGGGCCTTTGTGAGGGAAATTTTTTGCATTCATCTGGGAATTAATCTTAATTTACTGTGATTAGATAGAACATTTCTGTTTGAACTATGAAGGTTTTTATAATTTCTTCTTTCGTTTAATATTTTTTAAGCTTTTGTACTTCAAAGAGAAGCTCGGTCCCCGATATTTTATTTGTGGAGTACAATTTAAGTATATAACTGCTAACTGTAGTCACAATAGTAATTCATTAATATTGTGAACTTTTTGAACAGTTCTTATGATCAAATTTGTATTTCTCTTTTCGATAATGGACATGGACAAATGTATAAAACGTCATTCCTTCATCTATACTATAATAAAGAAAACAACTGGCTTATGCACGTACGGGATAAGAAAATTATGTTTGATGCATCATTACGTCTGAACTAACTGGACTTATTAACTTGAAATTTCGCATATAGATTCTTAAAATTAACTGACGATGGTTATAGGCCTTATTCTTCAATAAGATTCCACTCGGTCAAGTTTTCAGTTTGTCAAGTATTAAAATAGACCCTTGCGTCGCACGGGTTTCCTGCTAGTTCTTGAATAAAACATGATAATTTGAATTCCGCTTCAGGATAAGTCAATGTGTGTTCTTTCAATAGTCTAATATCGGGACATCGAGCTTCGCTCGTTATTTTTATTTATTGATAAACAGAACACAATATTCTCTAAAATGATCATGTTTATATTCCACAGCTGGCTATATGTCATCTTATGAATTTCGGGTTTGATTTTTCACATACTCACTTAACATGATAATTTGAATTTCGCTTCAGGATAAGACAATGTGTGTTCTTTCTATAGTCTAATATCGGGGCGCCGAGCTTCGCTCGTTATTTTTATTTATTGATAAAAAGAACACAATTCTCTGAAATGATCATTTTTATATTTCACAGCTGGCTATACGTCATCTTATGAATTTCGGGTTTGATTTTTCACATACTCACTTTTTACTATCCACAGCTGTTTCAGCCAAGGATGAATAATTATCCTTTCAATGTCGTTCAGCGAGTTTTCTCAAGGATGAGACCTAGTGCAATCGAATCTTCATATCATGAACCTATACTATGTTCCAAATATCATGAAAATCGTTAGAGCCGTTTTCGAGATCCGTTAAACATAAATAACCAGATATTCATGTTTAACGGATCTCGAAGACGGCTCTAACGATTTTCATAATATTTGGAACATAGATTCGATTGCACTAGGTCTCATCCTTGAGAAAACTATAAATATAATATAAAAAAAATATATATATATATATTAATAAATATATATAATATATTATATAAATATATATTATATATATATATATATATATATATATATAATATATATATATATATATATATATAAATACAGAAATTACTCGCTTAATATAATAGGAATACTGGATTATTTACTCATTATATTATAAATTAGTATTAGCCAACATCAATTTGATATTTTTTTGGATGTAGATCATATACATTAGGTGCACTTTGTCTTTCTCTATTAAAATTGTATTATCGTCTCAAACTATTTTAAGTTCGACTAATCATTTGTTATTGTTTCCAGCAAGTCCTGCCTACACAAACGGCGATTTCTTCAGATCAGCAGCTTGGAAGGCATCACCGCAATTTGCTCTCCTTCCACCCCCACCCACAACTGGATCAACATGTGCTTTCATGGCATCAGGTAGGCAATTTTTCCTGTTAAATTCCTAAAAAATATGTTTGTAACTGTATCTTCAGTAGCCTCTACAAGAGTTCAGTAAAGCCAAGAAATATCTGTGATATTCCTACAGATGTGGTTACTGATGGCAACATAATATTGATGTTGATTCAATATACAAATTGAGTTACTTCTTATCTACCATTCACAGTATATTCTACCCTTTAAGCTGCGTTTACACCAAAACAACAAACAAAATGTTAATAACTTAATCCTCATAGATTTTTTAGATTGAACGGAACTTGACAAAGACATATGTTCATCATGTGTATGATAAGTTATGTTGAATCTAATAGAATCTATAAGGATTAAGCTATTAACATTTTGTTAATAACTTTGGTGTAAACGCAGCTTAAAATGTATTTTCTATTCAATCATGGCTTATAATTTTCATATTATGTTCAATTATAATAATATCCATCACTTTTATATCCTGCACCATTTTTGTAAGTTGCTAATCAATCTAAGGTATCAATAAACTTGTGAGTTGATTCAATTTAATGTTCCATACCAGAGTTTTAAATAAATTTTCCTAATTTTCTAAAATCGTATTTCTTCAAGACTACTTTATTATGTTAGTTTGAAAATAATACCATAATATCCTTTCAAAAACTCTTTATAAAATAACAAAATTAAAACCAGCCAGTTTCAGAAGCTTACTCCATTTTCAAGTTTTTAAAATCTTCCTAAACTTTGTGATGTTGATTCCTCAATTTTCTCTCATAATCTCTATCCACCTTGCATTGATCGGAGAATCATATTCAATTTCACTCTTGATATTATAATCAAACCTATTTTAGTGATAATGATGTGAAGTATTCATTTTATGTTTGGTTTTGAAGCATCTAAATTTGAAAATCTACTTTGTAAAAATAATTGAGGACTGACAATTTTGTGAAGTGAACGACAACAAGGCACAAAAGGTTACACGTTATTTTTTCTCTCACTATCATTGATGTACTTATTGTTGACCGAGCGAAGTGAGGTCTAAGAATCGAGTCGACGGTTTGGCATATCTCTTAATGTTTAAATGTTTGAGGGTTTGAATGTTTGAATGTTTGAATGTTTGAATGTTTGAATGTTTGAATTTGTTTAAATGTTTGAATGTTTGAATGTTTGAATGTTTGAAGGTTTGAATGTTTGAATGTTTGAATGTTTGAATGTTTGAATGTTTGAATGTTTGAGTGTTTGAAT
Source organism: Nilaparvata lugens (assembly GCF_014356525.2). Taxonomy (NCBI): domain Eukaryota; kingdom Metazoa; phylum Arthropoda; class Insecta; order Hemiptera; family Delphacidae; genus Nilaparvata; species Nilaparvata lugens. Next base: position 59,781,296 of record NC_052510.1, on the reverse strand, counting down.
GTTTGAATGTTTGAATGTTTGAATGTTTGAATGTTTGAATGTTTGAATGTTTGAATGTTTAAATGTTAAATGTTTAAATGTTTAAATGTTTAAATGTTTAAATGTTTAAAGTTTAAATGTTTAAATGTTTAAATGTTTAAATGTTTAAATGTTTAAATGTTTAAAGTTTAAATGTTTAAATGTTTAAATGTTTAATGTTTAAATGTTTAAATGTTTAAATGTTTAATGTTTAAATGTTTAAATGTTTAAATGTTTAAATGTTTGAATGTTTGAATGTTTAAAAGTTTGAATGTTTAAATGTTTAAATGTTTAAATGTTTAAATGTTTAAATGTTTAAATGTTTAAATGTTTAAATGTTTAAATGTTTAAATGTTTAAATGTTTAAATGTTTAAATGTTTAAATGTTTAAATGTTTAAATGTTTAAATGTTTAAATGTTTAATGTTTAAATGTTTAAATGTTTAAATGTTTAATGTTTAAATGTTTAAATGTTTAATGTTTAAATGTTTAAATGTTTAAATGTTTAAATGTTTAAATGTTTAAATGTTTAAATGTTTAAATGTTTAAATGTTTAAATGTTAAATGTTTAAATGTTTAAATGTTTAAATGTTTAAATGTTTAAATGTTTAAATGTTTAAATGTTTAAATGTTTAAATGTTTAAATGTTTAAATGTTTAAATGTTTAAATGTTAAATGTTTAAATGTTTAAATGTTTAAATGTTTAAATGTTTAAATGTTTAAATGTTTAAATGTTTAAATGTTTAAATGTTTAAATGTTTAAATGTTTAAATGTTTAAATGTTTAAATGTTAAATGTTAAATGTTTAAATGTTTAAATGTTTAAATGTTTAAATGTTTAAATGTTTAAATGTTAAATGTTTAAATGTTTAAATGTTTAAATGTTTAAATGTTTGAATGTTTAAATGTTTAAATGTTTAAATGTTTAAATGTTTAAATGTTTAAATGTTTGAATGTTTAAATGTTTAAATGTTTAAATGTTGAATGTTTGAATGTTTAAATGTTTAATTGTTTAAATGTTTAAATGTTTAAATGTTTAAATGTTTAAATGTTTAAATGTTTAAATGTTTAAATGTTTAATGTTAAATGTTTAAATGTTTAAATGTTAAATGTTTAAATGTTTAAATGTTTAAATGTTTAAATGTTTAAATGTTTAAATGTTTAAATGTTTAAATGTTTAAATGTTTAAATGTTTAAATGTTTAAATGTTTAAATGTTTAAATGTTTAAATGTTTAAATGTTTAAATGTTTAAATGTTTAAATGTTTAAATGTTTAATGTTTAAATGTTTAAATGTTTAAATGTTTAAATGTTTAATGTTTAAATGTTTAAATGTTTAAATGTTTAAATGTTTAAATGTTTAAATGTTTAAATGTTTAAATGTTTAAATGTTTAAATGTTTAAATGTTTAAATGTTTAAATGTTTAAATTTTAAATGTTTAATGTTTAAATGTTTAAATGTTTAAATGTTTAAATGTTTAATGTTTAAATGTTTAAATGTTTGAATGTTTAAATGTTTAATGTTTAAATGTTTAAATGTTTAAATGTTTAAATGTTTGAATGTTTAAATGTTTAAATGTTTAAATGTTTGAATGTTTAAATGTTTAATTGTTTAAATGTTTAAACGTACTTATAAATGTTTGTATGTTGCGCATTTACGGCGAAACGCGGTAATAGATTTCCATGAAATTTGACAGGTATGTTCCTTTTTAAATTGCGCATCGACGTATATAGAAGGTTTTTGGAAATTTTGCATTTCATGGATAATATAAAAGGAAAAAGGAGCCTCCTTCATACGCCAATATTAGAGTAAAAATCAGACTATAGAATTATTCATCATAAATCAGCTGACAAGTGATTACACAGATGTGTGGAGAAGCCTATTGCTGTATTTCCATAAGGTCTATATTTTGAATCAGGTACTTGTGGATGAGAATACTGCGTGAGGTCTACTGTTCACATAGCTACTAGTGTATAAATCAATTAGCCTCTGAGCTGCTAGTTAATATCCATCTATCTATCATCTTCTATAGGTACTATAATAAAGGAAAGAACTGGCTTAAACACGTATTCACGTGTAGATGATAGGAAAATTATGTTTGACGCATCATCACGTCTTTATGTATACATTTATTGAATTACATGGTGGTATAATAGTCTAATTTTGTAGGATACGTGTTTAAATGACGCTTTCATATTCGGAAAAGTGCTCTATCAGCAGGTGGAGGTGAATATTCCTTTTTAATATTAGGCCTATTCACAGAAAGTTAAACTGCTATTTATCTCTTCTCTGTGTAGGGCTACTTTTTATAGAAATAGAGAGAAAAATAAAAATCTCAGTACCCTTTCTGAATTATTTAATCACAAGATGTTTCGGACATTGATGCAAACACTTATTTTCATTTCTATTTCTTTTAAACTGCTATATTATGAAGAATTTTTTATGAGTAAATCTGTGGTTTTTGACAATTTCTTAGTCTTTTTCATTGAATATGAGGAAAATAGTGTTTAAATTGTTGCAATTGAACAATGAATGCAAATCAATAACAATAATTGAATTATATTTCGCAGGTCTACCAACCGCAACATACAACTCTGTGGCCACATCCTTGACGCATTCTCTCCACGATGCATGCAGTATGACCAACAGCATTGCCAGTCTCCGTTTAAGAGCTCACGAGTACGCTTACCATTCAACGCACTTCTGATTTTTTCTGAAATTAAAATTATATTCATCAACAAGAAATATTCATCAACTTTAATTCAACCATTTTTGTAGGTTGTTAGTCAATCTAAGGTATCAATAAAATTGTGACTTGATTCGATTCAATTCAAGGTTCCATACCAGAGTTTTAAATGAATTTTCTAAAAACGTAATCTTCAGGACTAAAGGAACTACGGTACCAATTATCTCTCACTGTTCATGGAGTAATATCCAAAGATTAATGATGCCTTAACAAAATTGTACAGCTATTTAATTTTTTATTAGACCTAATAAAAATATTTCCATCGAAATCTTCAGTTTATTATTACTGTTCAGGTTCAATTACAATTTTGTTGTATTTCAGGATGTTTGTGCATGCAGTACCTGTGGTGAATTTTGTATTTGATTTTATTGTAATTTATAATAATATAATGTAATATCGGGGACCGAGCTTCGCTCTGGAGTACAAAACCATAAAAAAATTTTCACGAAAGAAGAAATTATAATAACATTAATACAGAAATGTTCTATCTAATCAGAGTAAATTGAGTTAATTCCCAGGGGAATGCAAAAGTTTCCCTCACAAAGGCCCAGTTACACAAAAGCCGGTTAAATTTTAATCCTGATTAACTTCACGTGAACCAAATCAGAGAAGACCATTTCAAAAAGATGGATCTACTGGAATTAATCAGGATTGAAAATAACCCGGCTTTTCTGCAACCGGCACTAAGTACCTGATTAAATGATTACGAAAGTTCGACAGCTGAGTTATAATTTTGACACAGTCTCACACACATGAACTCGCTCACTCACTTCCATCACCAACAAACGTCGAAATAATTATTATCATCTGTTTTTCCAAGGATGACTTGTTACTTACTTTGTTACTTGTTGTAGTCTTCTCCATGGTCGTTGACCTGGGAATCGTCAAATTTCTTCCCAATCAATGGGGATTCACGGTCGGTGATGCCGGTATGCATGGTCGTCTATGAACTCTGCCAATGCATAGTAGGGTCTCATGATCAAGTAGTTCTCCAGACTTCTAGTAAAGGCACCGTAGTCCTGAATTGCCTTAAGCTCCTTGGGCAGAAGGTTGAAGAGTCGGGCCCCAGAGTAGGCCGGCGACCTGCTGAATTTTGTGAGCCGGTGCTGCTGGAGTTCAATGTCAGCTCCATTTCTTGTGTTGTGGGCATGTCTATTTCCCCTCAATTCTGGGCTACTCCTCACAGCCAGGGTTGTTACTTCGTATATGTAGAGTGCGACAACTGTGAATATGTTATGCTGGATGAAGAGCGCCTTGCAGTGGTCCATCATATCTCTTCTTAGGATAGTTCTCAGGGCCCTTTTCTGCAATCGCAGAACTCTATCAATATTCGTCTGGGCTGCAGACCCCCAAGCCACAATGCTGTACTTTAAATGAGACGCAAATGGAATAATTCTTATCCTTTTAATGTCCTTCAGCGAGTTTTCCCAGGGATGAGACCTAGTGCAATCGAATCTTTATATTATTATAAACCTACTATGTTCTGAATTTCGTGAGAAACGTTAGAGCCGTTCTCGAGATCCGGTGAAATACAAACATATAAACATCTAAACATATCAACAGAAGTTGCTCGTTTAATAGTATAGGACTTGTAATTATTTAAAACTAGACCTACGAGATAACATACAAAACCAATGTACCTAGAATGTATTCTAGCATAGCCACCTCTAATACAAGGCCCCGGCATACGATATTGCAACGTCGCAGTGTAGGCTTAGAATCTAATACATGATTGGTGAAAACGATCAGCTAGTATTTTTGTAAAATCTTTTCCACCAATCATGTTTAGATTTTAGGCCTACACTGTGACGTTGCAATATCGTAGGCCAGGGCCTTGTATTAGAGGTGGCTATGCTGGAATATATTATTATGAATATTAATATTATGTGAATATTTCCTATTTATTGATAATAATGAGAATTTTTTCCTACGTTTGGTTCTGAAGCATCTAAATTCAAAAATCGAATTTGTAAAATTAATCAAGAGCTGAAATTTTGTGAAGTGAACAACTACAAGTGCCTATGCTTCGTATATTATTAACCTATTTCGGACTATGTGTACCTTATCTAAATTTGGGAGAGGAATAGCACAAGTTTACCTTATATTTCCTCTCCCTATCATATTTGATGATGTACTTATTGTATGAATCAATAAAGAATAAAGAATAAAGGTACATTGGTTTTGTATGCTATCTCGTACGGTAGGTCTAGTTTAAAATAATCATGATAATATAGATTAAATAAAGGTAGAAACTGAAGAATAATTTCTAAAAATAGATATAAATATTTAGGCAGAGGAAAAATATTGTATGCATCACAGATCAGAATTACTTTTTCCCCCATGGTAATTTACTACTGCTTCAACATTTGGCTACTTCAATAAGAAGAACGTTCTCTTCAGGGAGAGATTAGATTAGATTTCTTTATTTATGTATGTTACAATATTTACTGGCTTTTACACTAATTTACATTAAATGACGATAATGCTAGTTATTCAACGAATTTTACAAAGTATAAATAATTAATCAATGAGAATAAAGATTGAATGCAATTAGAATAACGATAATATAATAATGTGATGTAACTTCATAAATCGGCGGTGTTTCAACAAATAATTGTCGAATCTCTAAGAAGGATATAAAATATCCTTCCCATTAACACACGACCGGGTTAGAGAAGGATATAGGCTACAGAAGAGAAAAATAAAATAATAATGGGTCTCTCCAAACTCCACCGAACATGCCCAAAAATAATGGAATAAATTTCATTTTATATTTATAATAACGATAATAATGGTAGTTATTATTATTATTTTATTAATGGAGACAACAGGATAAACCGTTTTGCCTCCTTCACACAATACAATATTTTCAACACATTATACAAATAATTCTAATGGGAGGAAAAATTGAACCAACAATTTATTACAGTTAGGTATATGTTATATCTGATCTTGAATGAAAAATACTAAGAAATTGTCAAAAACTACAGATTTATTGGTACTCAGAAATGTGGTCTGTGGTTTTTGACAATTTCTTAGTCTTTTTCATTCAATATGGATAATTACCACAATATCAGCTTCTCAACTAGCCTACACAAAAAGTTATATCTGATCATTTTGGTTTTATGAAAATGATGTGCTTTTCTGATAAGCTTTATGGGGATTGGTTTCAATACCTGATGCGCAAGTTGAAGGAAAATTGTGCCGAGAAGCTACCTGGTGACTGCGTACCATGCTTTGTTCCACAGTCATTTTAACTATGGGATTGTACTTTGGGGATATGTGGGTTGTTGTGATAGGGTTCTGCTTCTTCAAAAAAAAGTGATCCGCATCTTTACATTATCGCCGTACCTGGAACATTGCCGGGCACAACACATTGCTGTTCTGAAAAGTAGGTTGAGCAGCAGTTTGTTTGCCCTTAGACGATTATGTGAGGAGCTGGACCAACATGGACTACGTCAGGCTTATTTTGGTATTTTTCATCCACCTATTTCTTATGGCTTTATAGTCTGGGGCTGTTCTTCTCAAGCACAAGACATTTTCATAATGCAGAAAAGGGCTGTCAGAGTCATCGCCAGGGCGCGGAATCGGGAACATTGTATAAAGATATTTATAAAGGTCTTCGCATTCTAACTCTATATTCATTATATATATTGCAATGCTTACTATTTCTGAAAGTGAATCCGGAGAAAATGGGGTTGAGAAAAAAGTAATTCATTCTTATAATACAAGATCCAATCAGACGCTCAATGTAACAGGAAGCAGACTGCATAAGACAGATCAAAGTCCCTCGAATGTTGCAATTAAATTCAAATCAAATAGCTTCTTATTCACAAAACATAATACAAATTTATAAAATTCATTTACACATTTAACAGTGAATACTCTCGACAAAGACTTGAGTCTGTGAGTGGGGCGGAGTGAGTTCTTTCAAGTTGATTGAGATTATGTTCTCATGTTTTGTACATATTATAATTAAAACTATTGTAATTGAATCTACTAACATTCATAAGCAAATCAAGAATATAAATTGCACACAATGAAATTCCATACTGGTAATTAGTATATACAGACAAATATATAAATAGTAGCTTAAAGGCTATACTTAATCATTATAAATGGCAAATTCACTATGAGATCAAGTTCTGAATAAGAAGGCGGATTGAATCAGTTGCTCTGCAGCATTCCTGTCAATTTCTAATAACCATCTACTCAAATGTTGCTTGTAGGTGTTAATACTGTAATTTTCAGGCTGTTTTAAATGATTGGGAACTATTCTATATAATATATTGATGAATAGGCTTCCTATTGAGGTGAGGCAACTTAATCCCATGAGGTTCAAACAGATTTTAGAAATATTTCTTTTGAAAATCTCTTCTACTCAGTTAAAGAGTTTATCGGCATGAAAATGAATGTAGAATAAATTTCAATATTAGAATAATTTATAATCACTGTTATATGAATAAGATTAATATACCGTACATGTTTTTATTGTAAATGTTACTTTGTATTGTTTTTATTGACAGTATTTATATTGACTAAAGCTGGGTCTACACCAAAGTTATTAACAAAATGTTAATAACTTTTGTTAATAACTTAATCCTTATAGATTCCATTAGATTGAACATAACTTATCATACACATGATGAACATATGTGTTTGTCAAGTTCCGTTCAATCTAATAGATTTTATAAGGATTCTTATAGATTCTATTAGATTGAACATAACTTATCATACACATGATGAACATATGTGTTTGTCAAGTTCCGTTCAATCTAATACAATCTATAAGGATCAAGTTATTAATATTTTGTTAATAACTTTGGTGTAAACGCGGCTTCAGTGTTGTTTTGTTACTGTTAATATATTGACTGGCCTATACGTCAAATTGTGACATCCCGTTTTTTGGCTAATAAATGTATTTATTCATTTATTTATATTTATCATTGTTCAAAGAACTGCGGATCCTCACAGTCTGCAGTCAGTACCTGCTGATACAGCTACATGAATATTTCAAGTGAGAGGCCATGATTATTATACTAGAATACGTGATGATGTAGACGTGCCATAATTGCGATTGGCCCAAATCACACACCAGTTTCCCAATTCGCACCCTGAAAATATTCAGCAGGCTCCCATTGTGTGTCCGTGAATTGGAAAATAAACAATTAAAAAAAATCTGGTGTGGCGCACTCACACAACTTTCCTTGCCGTTATGGAAATTTATCACCTGACGCTAGAGTTCCCGCGCATCTCAAGTCTACTATTCAAAGATCCAAGCCAGCTGGTAACAGGACAATAAGGCTAGAGACACATGAAGTTTGCTATCTCTTCATAGTGAATGATTTAATAGAATCAACAGTTGCCAACAGTTTGTAATTGGAATAATAACATTTTCTCGAATTTCGAGCTTATTTTCAATTTTAGGTGAAAATGTTACTGAACATTAATTGAAGAGATTTTCATGCTCAATCTTTTCCACTTGGAATTTTTCGTTTAAATTGTATCTAAAGCCTGATAATTGGGAATCTAAAATCAAACTTCGCATAGATGGGGCGGAGCTTCTGAAATTTTTACATATAGGACTTGTGGCAGTTGATAGAGCTTATCAATGACTATTTTAGGTATAAATTTGATCAAAATCGTTGGAGCCGTTTTCGAGAAAAAAGCAAAAACCCTGTTTTTGACAACATTTTATCCGCCATCTTGAATTGCATCAGATCGGAATTGTTCGTGTCAGATCCTTATATTTGTAAGGACCTTAAGTTCCAAATTTCAAGTCATTCCGTTGATTGGGAGATGAGATATCGTGTACACAGACGAACATACACTCATACTCACACACACACATACAGACCAATACCCAAAAACCACTTTTTTGGACTCAGGGGACCTTGAAACGTATAGAAATTTGGAAATTGTGGTACCTTAATTTTTTTCGGAAAGCAATACTTTCCTTACCTATGGTAATAGGGCAAGGAAAGTAATAATGTACTTCAAGATAAACTCCTCCAACTTCCACTCTATTCCTTGAGTGAAGAGGAGATCACTCGTTTTATTTGTCTCTTTGACATGCCATCTCGATAGTTATAGTGTAAATTTTATAAACGTTTATGAACATTGGCGGTACGAAGTTTGTCGGGCCAGAAAGATTTTTATGAAGTTTCCTGATCAAAATTAGTCATCCATTCAAAGGGTATCAGTAGCATATGTTTCTAAAATTATCTGACCGATAAGATACCACACGTATATACCATATACCGTACGATAATAAATATGAATAAGCATGATATGAATGTTTTATTATCCAAAAAGCATTGAATATACATTTTTACTTGCAGCGCTTTACCGCGAATGAGAAAAACGAGCTGCTTCCCAAATGTTATCAAGCATTTCTACAAAGTAGTACTATAAATAACTCTTTACATTTTCTCAGCAACATTTCAAAGTGAACATTCTTCTCCTTCTTTATTTGACCGAGCGAAGTGAGGTCTAAGATTCAAGTCGACGGTTTGGCATTTCTCTTAATGTTTGAATGTTTTTATGTTGCGCACTTACGGCGAAACGCGGTAATAGATTTTCATGAAATTTGACAGGTATGTTCCTTTTCAAATTGCGCGTCGACGTATATACAAGGTTTTTGGAAATTTTGCATTCCAAGGATGATATAGAAGGAAAAAGGAGCCTCCTTCATACGCCAATATTAGGTACCGTGAAAATCAGACTATAGAATTATTATTCATCATAAATCAGCTCTCAAGTGGACTATAATACTACCCGTTCAAAAACATCGAACATCTTGAATAAAATGTATCTTTTCCTCCACCTACTATCAAAAGTCTCATTTTACACCCTGGAATCGAATACTAAAGTACTACTTTTCCTCCCATGGGACTAAAAATAATTCCCAGCGGGAAAAGTGATCACTTTTACTCCCAAGGGAGTAAAAATAAAACCCATAAGATTAACATGGGAAGAAGTCCGACAACGCCGCGATTGAAGAATGAGGAATGTGGCAACACTGTCGTGGTCGGTAGAGGAAAAGTAAAAGAGCTCTATTTCGATCTTTGGAATATTTTAGCTCTAGGAAATAAGTAGCTCTATTTCGATTGTTAGGTTATGTTCAACCGTTGGTGGATATGAAAAAGTACACACCTCTAACGTGGATATGAAAAAGTACACACCTCTAACGTCATCGCATCTCTACGAGAGCGTTCATCTAAAGGTACGTTTTCGTTTATGCGAACTTTTATTTAATTATTCAATATACAAATTATTCATTGTTATAGGTATTGGTGTAGGTGGAGGAAAAATGTTGTGTGCATCACGGGACTAAAGTACTTATTCTCCCTCAGGGAAATTGTCGCCCTCGGCTACGCCATCGGGCGACAACAGTTTCCCTCAGGGAGAAAAAGTTGCACTTTAGTCCCTAGATGCACAAATAACTATTCCATTAACGTTAGTAGACAGTTGACTATAATACTACCCGTTCAAAAACATCGAACATCTTGAAAATTGTATCTTTCCATCAACGTTGTAGACAGTTGCAGCCAGACCTGATAACAGTAGCGCTCACACTCACATTCCGGGACGACACGTCACGGTATGATATAGGACACACAAAGCTCTATGTCTATTTAGGATTTTTTCTATACATTTTAAATTGATAAATTATTTCTTAATTTTTGAGAAAACATAACAACAGGTCAATGTAACTAACTGAGCGCGAGGTCTACTATTCACAGAACTACTAGTAGTAAATACCGGTTTCAAGCTCATGTTCAAAAATCATCATCACCAACATCATCGAGGAAAAGGATAGTCAGTAGAAAGCAAGGTAGATAGATAAAGTGTTAGAAAGTTTACGGTATCGTCTGCTGATTTCAGAGCAAACAAAATCAAATCACCGGTCTATGCTTCTATCTTTTTCTAGAAGAGCACAGTAGGCTACATTTCTGTAAAGCCAGCACAAAGCTTGACAGTCAACACTGATAACGGTTTGAAATACTTCTTTGCGATAGAAAAATTCAGTGTTTAAAGTTCAATCTCGTTCATGCTTGACTACAACTGTAGCTGTTATAATCTCATTCTCCAGAAATAATTATTGTTTTAATTAGACTTTAAACAATTCAATAATATGTTACTTCGAATTGATCATTCAATAGTGTTTTATATACTTGGGCTTCTCATTTTTCCGGCAGTTTTGAGTTTTATTTTCTTTTTTTGAGGCTCAACTTGAATATTGTTCAAATTATCACCGGTAAAATTTTTCGTATTCTAGTTGAACTTTGCGCGTGACACAGCTACGCAGTGCTACCAACACGTATAACAAAGCGCTTCATATTTTTTCATTTTTCTGTACATGTTTAAAAATTGTTTAACTGATTTCTCTAATTTTTTTTCATTTTTTTAGCTCGAAAGTAGCTGTAATCTGATATAATACATTATTTTTGATGAACATCTATTTTTAAAAAGCAGTCTTGCGCTTTGCAGTGTGTTGGCACTATGTACTTTGTAGCAAAACGTCGTCATTTTGTCATTCCGACTTCCGTAGGTTCCGTTCCCGATGTTGATTCTTGAACGATTGTTTGTTAACTTGTCAATTATTGTAGTTGGGCTACTTGTTGAACAAAAAGTTACTTTCAATTGAGACACAGTTTTATTAGTATTTACTGCGTTTCGTAAAAATGTCATAGTTTTCTCAGACTAATACATCAGGATCTGCATTATTTGTGATTGGCTGTAAACAGATTTGAAAATGGAAGTAAAACGTTGTAGTTTGAGAAAATCGCTATCATCCAGACATTCCAAAAGCACAAATGAATTGGTATCTGACGATGACGCAGGGCCAACAAATCTTGATTGTATTGAACCTGGACTATGGCTAGGTAAGAATAAATTTTGATATTATTTGAATACTTTAAACTTGTTTATAATGTATGTTTGTGTGTCAGAAGATAAAGACAAGCTACGGAATTGACTGGCTAGGTACTTGCCTATACAGGTAATTTCAATCTTAGAAAATTTTTATTTTACAGTCTAATTCAGTAACTTACAAGCATAATAATAAAAAGATAATGCTTATTTAATGTGTTTTTGATGCTAGTAGTTGCAATAGTTGGGCGACCGCTGTATCTGAGAGTTGTTGAAAATATCGACTCAATTTTTATTTTTTGAAGAAATAAGACGCGCTAGCCTATTTTGATAAAATTTAGTTAAATTTTAATATTAGAAATAGCAGTTTAAAACTAGACTGGTCGTGATCCTATTTTTTCTGACGTTAGTCGTGACCCTGGGTCCAAGGGACCCGTTTCTTTCATATTGAATATCTAAATATATTTCAATATATAATGTTATTCTGTGATTCTAATATGTCCAAGGGTTAATGATGAACGCAACAAGCACTAAAGTGAAGCAGAAATCGATCTTTATTATAATTTTAAAAATAAATGTATTAAAAACCTTACATTTTTAGGGTAGTGGAAAGGAACGTTTGGTTATTATTTCATTGACCGAGCGAAGTGAGGTCTTAGATTCAAGTCGACGGTTTGGCATTTCTCTTAATGTTTAGGCGTTACGCATTTACGGCGAAACGCGGTAATAGATTTTCATGAAATTTGACAGGTATGCCTATGTTTCTTTTTTAATTGCGCGTCGACGTATATACAAGGTTTTTGGAAATTTTGCATTTCAAGGATAGGCTAATATGAAAGGAAAAAGGAGCCTCCTTCATACGCCAATATAAGAGTAAAAATCAGACTATAGAATTATTCATCATAAATCAGCTGACAAGTGATTACACAGATGTGTGGAGAAGCCATTCTATTGCTGTATTTCCACTTGTAGTTCTGTGAACAGTAGACCTCACGCAGTATTCTCATCCACAAGTACCTGATTGAAACTATAGACCTTATGGAAATACAGCAATAGACTGGCTTCTCCACACATCTGTGTAATCACTTGTCAGCTGATTTATGATGAATAATTCTATAGTCTGAGTTTTACTCTAATATTGGCGCATGAAGGAGGCTCCTTTTCCCTTTATATTATCCTTTAAATGCAAAATTTCCAAAAACCCTGTATATTCGTCGACGCGCAATCAAAAAAGGAACATACCTGTCAAATTTCATGAAAATCTATTACCGCGTTTCGCCGTAAATGCGCAACATATAAACATTTGAAAATTCAAACATTTAAACATTAGGAGAAATGCCAAACCGTCGACTTGGATCTTAGACCTCACTTCGCTTGGTCAATAAGGTCTATAGTTCCAATCAGGTACTTGTGGATGAGAATACTGCTTGAGGTCTACTGTTCACAGAACTATTAGTATAAAGTGAACAAAAAAATGATAGTGATGAATACAAATTATGGATCTTACATGCAACACTACAAGAAAGATGGGAAACATTTGAAGGTCATAGTCCACTCTTAGGGTAGTTTTTAACCTACCCTCAAGTTCATCTTGCACAATCTTTGCAAAACTTATGAAATTATTGTGATGAATACTACTATAAATCCTAAAACCTACATGAAACTCTACTAGAAACATGACAAATATATAAGGTCATATAAAGTTCACTTTTAGGGGAGGTTTTGTACCCCTAGGGTCACTTGAAGTTCATTGGTTTCACTATTATCCTATTCAGGGTCAGTATTCTTATCGTGAACTACGAATTTATTTTTAACATCACTAATGTCATTGAAATAGAGATCTAGAAGTTAATTTGTACATTTCTCGAAATCTCTGCTCACAATGTACTTGTTGACTGCTTGGATCCAATCACTATTGCATAAAAATGTGCTTTTGAAAAAATGAAAAAAGTTACGTTAGTCGTGACCCTTGGGTCCCAGGGACCCAAAAGCGTTATTTCACGAAAACAACAAGTCACAGAGCACTAACAATCTACATCAAGTTTAAGTGTTTTAACTGACATGAATTTACATGGGTCACAATAGACAGTAAAGTGAACGGAAGAAAAATTATTATAACTAAAACAAAAATTGCCCGGGTCCCTGGGACCCGGGGTCACGACTAAAAGGTTTTAATGTATGTTTGTGTGTCAGAAGATAAGTACAAGCTAAGGAATTGACTGGCTACTTGTCTATACAGGTAATTTTAATCTTAGAAAATTTTAAATTTTTATTTCACAGTATAATTTAGTAACTTGCAAGCATAATAATTAGACAATGCGTTTTTGATGCTAGTCTAGAACTTTGAAGTAAGATGAAAAATGACCAAAGTGCAATAGTTGGGCGACCGCTGTATCTCAGCATTTATTGTTGAAAATATCGATCTAATTTTTATTTTTAAGAAATAAGAGGAAAAATAAGACGCACTAGCTTATTTTGATACAATTTAGTTAGATTTTAGTAGCCTATTAGAAATAGCTGTTTAAAACTAAACTCTTAACTGAGATAAAATGATATAGTGAATCTCATCATACTTGCAATTTTGTTAATTTATTAGTATTCTAATAAAAAATTGCAAAATAATATTATTTAATTGCTGTTTAAATGATGAAATAATGAATTTGCAAGTGTCTAACCGATTTAGGTCAGAAATAGCATTATCAGATAGTTTATCATCAACTTACATACAAAGTAACAACTCGCTTCCCGGAAATGTCAGTAGTTTATCATCAAAACCCAACATACAAAGTACCGACTTGCTAACCGCAAATGTCCGCTGATAACGACCGAGTGCAATCAACTCATTCCGTTCTAGAAAGATTTAACTCTCATTGTATAATGAATACGTGCATTTTCGTAACGTGAAGGAAATATCAGGAAACGTTACACGTAGCAATATTCTAAATCACAATTATTAAGTTTTCAAGAAGTCATAATTGATATAAAGATTGGATGCATTAAAATCATTCTTAAGTTTTTCAAATTTTGTCAAGTCATATTGTAAGAAGCCAGTTTGTCAAGTGATACAATTAAAATTGATATCAGTGGAAGTCGCTGTTACTTAAGGTTAGTTTCTAAACAGCTATTTTAAATATTTTTATTGGATTAATTTGTATCAAATAGGCCAGCACTATTATCACACTAAAATCTAGATTCTAAAATACAGTAGGCCTACTTGAGTGAATCTATATGATAGGCCTACAGAACTCAACCTCACGATAAAATTGTTAATTATCGCTCCCATTTTAATACCTTAGATAGGCCTATCAACTATATTTTCGGTAATAGGTGACAGCTAATAGCATTGTTTTTGCTTTCAGGAAACTTGACCGCAGCTATGGATTTGGATATGCTGGAGGATAGAAAGATCAATCACATTTTGACTGTCGATTCATGTCCGCTGCCAAGAAACATTCTTTCGATACCAAGTATCAAGAGCATGTATGTTCAAGGTACTTAGAAAAGCTCCTCACACTATAAACTTGCTGAATATAAAACCTTTAAGCTTTCAAGATTCGTTTTCAATAAAAAATTTTAGCTTTTGATGGCATCGCAGATGAAAATTTTCAAGTGTTTTAATTGGTGTTTCCACACATCGATTTTTGCCGACATGATCTTAACTTGAAAATGATCTTAATACCCTTATGTCTATCTCCAAACTGTCTCCAAGCCTCATCTGATGATGTCATTGTCGAGTAACTTACTTATTTTTTATTGACAATACTCTATTTTTGAACAAAATTCTTGAGTTGATACATTTATTTATTTTACTGGCGATTCCAGATGGACAGTGTCACAAACAATATTGTTTTGTTGTGAATTTAGCTAGAAGAACACTCTATGATCACATTAAATGTGTATATGTGCAAGTGCACGTCAGATCGTGCATGAACCGAAAAACAAAATCTTTAATATAAATCTTATTTCAAATAAAATATTATTTCCATCTGTGAAATCTACTCGCCTAGAAGTGAAATAGAGAAAATACGGTATGCAAAACTTGGATTACTTGTAGGATTCTACTTCATGGTTTTATCTTAGAACATACCAATTTATAATCACAAAGTTATTGTAATATTGTGAATGTCATAGTTTCTAAAAAGTATTTCTTGTTCTCAGTTACAGATATACCTTGTGAAGACTTGTTGAGTCATTTTGAGGATACATACAAATTTATTTCTGATGGACAGTCGAATGGTGTCGTGCTTGTTCATTGGTAAGAGACATTACACTGTTATGAGCATGCTCAGTATATTATAATATATCAGCATATCATATTCTCTAGAAAAGGTATATTCAGAGCTCAATTTTCAGTTGTAAAATAATATCATAGTACCCATTTAAAACTTTGAAATGTAAAATAGAAAATTGAAAAAACAACCAGTTTCGCATGCCAAGTTTTGGCATAAGACTCTATTTTCAAGCTTTAAACATTTTTAAATATATATTATGATATAATTTTTCTTATGAACTGTTCTCTTGAAACTTCTGTGCACGATCGATATAGATAAACTGTAGATCCTTCAATTATGATTTTTTCAATTATTTGTCTTTCTGGAATGTTGATCAATTGAACTTTCTAGTGATTGGAAATATTGTTATTAGTTTATTTTTAATTAAGATCCAACCTTGGAAAATGTATTTATTCACATTGAATATCCAGCATGATCAAAAACATCATCAATAATATTATTGTAGTTTAGTTAGTATTCAATATCGTAGTTATTACTCATTTAATGATATAACTTTTCACTTATGGAAAACGTTTGGATAGCCCAAAACTACAGCCTTCAATAAGTTGAATTTATTCTTCAAACATCGTCAATATACATCAAGCACACATAAAATAATTAATGCTGAAATTCATCAAACATTCGAATACCTATGCAAAGACCTACTTTCCAGTATATGAAAAATGTATCAATATTATTTAGGCCTATTTTACTTACTCCCAGGGCCATCTAAGTTGATATTTGCCGCACCAAAAACTGTCTCCACGTAGATCGCTCCTTAAGGTGCGTACAGACTTTCGCTCTGCTCCGCAACCGAACGTCACTCCAGCAGAGCGATTGATGATCGACCGGGGAGCAAGAGTGGTTCGACCGGGGAGCGCGAGAAGATCTAACATCTTCCGAAACGTTCATGATGGGTGCGACTGCAGAGCGGGGGCGGAGCGACTGCGGTACGATGGAGGAACGAGGGCGGAGCGTGCTCGGTGCGGGTTGGAAGCGCGTATATGTGTACGCAGCTTTAGCATCTTTTTCTATCACTCCATGCCAGTCTTAACCTCCTGCCACCATCTCTAACTGGGTCTCCCACGGGGTCTTCTTCCTGGAGGGTTAGGTGCTAAAACTTTTTCAGATTGGACTCTTCTCCTCTCTTGAGCACGTTCCTGGCCCATTGTAATCTACATTTTATTTCGCTTTCAATATCAATCTCTTTTTCTTTTTTCAGCTATTTCGGTGTTTCAAGGAGCGCAACTATTTGTTATCGCATATTTTATGAAAAAATACCAGCTGCCATTCAATGAAGCTTATGAGATGTAAGTTTCCTTCATTGGTGATTCACTAAAAATTATTCAGTCTACTTTCATATTGATGTAAAATTTAACCTTGGTGACTGGCCCCGCAAATTATCTCATATTATATTTATATATTTTTTAGATCTTTTTTTTTGATTGTCTGGTGACTTGCAGGCTTTGAACAATAACCATAAACCATAGTATAATTCTCATGAGTTTGAAGTAATTTTTTTCAATTGCAATGATATGAATTTGGCAACCATTTTCTCTAATAAGGTCCACAGTGGAGGAAAATAGAATAGAATGATTATTTGTTGACGTGGCTCAGTTTGTACTGTAATGTCCTATCTACCACTTGATGTGGAGAAATGGGAGATAGCGTTGCCGGTTCTCCGTCTTGCCACTGCATTCCATAGAAGATAAATGTATATCTGATTTAATATTTAGGGCCGTCTGCACAGTTTAAGCTTGAAGTAAATTTAATCAGCTGGTGGCTTGAACTCAAAATGAACCATATTATAACAAAAACAGTTCAGTTTGTTTACATTTTCTGTAATCCTATACTATTAAACGAGCAATTTCTGTTTATATGTTTAGATATTTATATATCTGTATGTGACCGGATCTCGAAAACGGCTCTATCGATTCTCACGAAATATGGAAGAAAGTAGGTTTATGATATAAAAATTCGATTGCACTAGGTCTCAACCCTGGGATAACTCGCTGAAGGATATTTAAATGATAAATACGTCCTTGGAAAAACAGCTGGAAATTTTGTCGTCTGTTGATGATTGAAGAGAGTGAGAGAGTGCATGTGTGTGGAACTGAGACAAAATTATGACTGTGCCGGTTGTACAATAGCCGGTTAAATTTTAATCCCGATTAATTCCAGTAGAACCAATCTGATAAGCTATCTTTTTGAAATGGTCTTCTCTGATTTGGATTAAAATTTAACATGATTTTGTGAGATAAATTTTTGCATTCCTCTGGGAATTAATCTCAATCCACTGTGATTAGATAGAACCTTCCTGTATAAACTATAAATATAGGCCTATTATAATGTTTTCTTTCGTAATAAATGTTATATGCTTTTGTACTCCAGAGCGGAGCTCGGTGCCCCGATATTTATTGTTTATGCTTTCTCTTGCGAGAATAAAGTTATTATTATTATCTTGTTCACGCTTTCTTCTGCGAGAATAAAGTTATTATTATCTTAGATTAATCTTAATTCAAAACATATTCTTCTCTTTTTCTTATAACGAACGATACTTGATATAGATTTAATCCAGTTTAAACTGAAACTTTGGAAACGGCACAATCTGTTTATTCTTGTTTGAAATAATCAATCATATTTTATTCATCAAAAAATATACATTTCAATGATGGAATGATGAACTTTCGTATTTTGTCAATTATGTAATTACATTTGTACATTGTTAGGTTTTGGCAACATTGCAGAGATAGAAAAGGATATCACTATCTGCTTTGTCGAATGATAGGCAAGGATAGCTACACCAATTTTAATCAATTAGTGCTAGTTTAATGTGAACCTCAATCTGTATAACTATAGAGAAAAGATAGCATAAGTAGATTCCCATGTTATTTATGTTCCAAATTTTAAGCCGATTACTGTCGACTAGAACTACTTTTATATTAATCACTTGGTTTGACCGGATGAGATTCCAAGAACGGCTCAGTATTTGAGATGACACAAACCAGTTTTAGGCCTTCATAGCTTCCCGAAAAACTACAACTTTGACTATCGGCTAGAGTTGACAGTCAACTTTAGAACATAAACGCAGTATACCGTGGGATATCGTCTTTATGCTATCTTTTCTGTACGGTAAGTTTGTATGCTCTGAACAATATGCTCTGTGTTTGTATGCTCATTATAATCTTGAGGATATATTGTTATTTTTTCCAATTTCATTGACAACTTGGGTGACAATTTTCTAACTGACCAAGTGAAGTGAGGTCTAAGATTGAAGTCGACGGTTTGGCATTTCTCTTAATGTTTAAATGTTTATATGTTGCGCAATTACGGCGAAACGCCTTAATAGATTTTCATGAAATTTGACAGGTATGTTCCTTTTTTAATTGCTCGTCGACGTATATACAAGGTTTTTGGAAATTTTGCATTTCAAGGATAATATATAAAAGGAAAAATGAGCCTCCTTCATACGCCAATATCAGAGTAAAAAATCAGACTATAGAATATTATTCATCATAAATCAGCTGACAAGTGATTACACAGATGTGTGGAGAAGCCAGTCTATTGCTATATTTCCATAAGGTCTATAGTTTCAATCAGGTACTTGTGGATGAGAATACTGTGTGAGGTCTACTGTTCACAGAACTACTAGTATCTATGTTTTTTGTTGATAGGGTTAAGAAGCAGCGTCGTTTTGTTGGGCCGAATAGAGGATTTGAAGCGCAGTTGAAACTATATGAGCGAATGTGCTATCATATAGATCGCAGTAATGCCCAATTTCGCATGTACAGATTGGCGATTGCTGCCGATAAAGTCAGAAAAGGTGAGTTGTGGAGTATTTTTTTATTTATTTATTAGTAGAAATCAAATCTATGAACATTACCTCAATTTTATATCTTCAATTAGAGATTGCAGCAGGGAGGTTCAAGCCTGTTGTTTCATTTTCTATTAGTATGGAATCCAGCTTTTAAGCAGTAGCAGTCGTCCATATTGAATTGACAGGGTGGCCACCTACCGGGAGAATTCCTACCTTGAATTCCTCATGATTTTACTAACCCGGAAAAATACCATGAATTTTTCCAATTACTCATGAATTTTTCATAAATTTCAATTAATTTAGTTAAGAAGTGTACAGTAACAGTGAAAAAATTTGACGCTCGCTTATATGAGGCTATATTTTGAAATGATCATATTTTTAGTTATGATATAAATCAATTAAATTCCAAAATTGAGTATTTTGATGGCTTCATTCTCTTCGGAATGAGATTTACGTCGGAATCGGCTATGGTACTGATCATACGTATATATGGTAAAAGTTTACTCCATTAGTAAAAGTATGACTCATAAAAAGTATAAATACATAATAAATGTTCAAATGTATTGATAACTTTGACACTGTAGTCTATTTTTGTGAGACATTTTTCGTTTTTTAATTACTCACTGAGTGTTGAAAATGGACCCTGTCCGAAAGCACTCTACACACATGAGTAGTTGAAAGAACGTATTAATTCCTCACAAAAATAGACTAGTGTCAAAAATTATCAATATGTTTGGAAATTTAAATACGCTATTCGCAATTCGTCATGAAAGATCAAAGTAAAGATTTCCATAATAAATTCTTCACGAATGTATCTTGTTCCTCAAATATCGCGGATACTCTAGCTGTAAAATTTGAAATTTTACTCTGGAAAACCGGGAATTACTCATGCATTTTTTTTTTTAAGTGGGTGGCCACCCTGATTGATGTCTTATAAGATCAATGTAAAACCAGGGAAATCATGCATTTTTTAGAGCACGTCTAAAATTTACAAATCATTGGATAAAGTAATCAAGTATTTAGAGAATCACATTATAATATTATATTATACTGCGATTCTCTAAATATACTTGATTGAGATTATGTTCAAACTGTTGACATTCTCTATTTTATCAATGCTTTTCCCATCCTAACCAATTAAGGTAAATTTCACTGCAGATGAATTCTTGAAAAATCATTCGTTAGTTTGCTATCCAAATCAGGAAAATTCATTGATAAGATAAAACAAATAGAATTAGAGAGTGAGCCAACTTATTAGTTATGCGTTAACTTGCATAACTATCTCAACTTACATAACCTTTTCTCATGCGTTAACTTGCTAACTATCTCTTAATCAAGGATTTGTGAAATTCACTAAGTGCTGGTTGCACAACAGCCGGTTAAATTTTAACCGTGATTAATTCCACGAAAACCAATCAGAGAAGCCGTCTTTTCAAAAACGCCTTCTCTGATTCGTTTTCTTGAAATTAATCACGGTTAAAATTTAACCGGCTGTTGTGCAACTGGGCCTAAATGTTCTACAAACAAAACTTGTTTGTTTCTTATAAGTTCAGTTGGCTAAGTTCATGTAAGATGATATTATTAATGTTATTTCATTCCAGAATGCTACTGAATGTTCTTCAATCAAGGTTCAAAATATTTCTTGTTTCATATGAAGTAGCTTGTATCATGTTGAATAAAATTATTAATTTTTTATCAGTTTTAGGAAGTTACTAAAGTCCGTGAGAAATTACTTTTAACACGGCTCTTTCTCGAAGACGGAGAGGTAAGGTCCGATGCTCTATCCTTCACTAATCACCCCCACTACACAGCAGCATTCTCCTTCTTTTGTGTCTGTGTGAGAGTCAACACTCCTCTCCAGCTATTGCTGGCAATGTTCCAAGTCGTTAACTGGTCAGCAGGTATATTGGTTTGTGTATGTTACGGAGATGTGTTCATCACAAGAACGTGAAGCAAAATGACACGGCGCATCTAATTATGCGCAGGATGTCCGTCTGTGTCTATGCTACAAACCGTGGAAGGAGAAATGGGTTTCTCCTCTTCATGTTGAAAATGATATCTCACAGACTTTAGGTATTATGTTCCTCAATAACAGTACTTTTGCTTCAGTTTCATAGCTATGAAGTTTTTTTTTTAATAAGTTTGTTATTATTTTGCAGTGAAAATTCTTCCTCAAGACTGTTTGGATGTGGTGAAACCAGATCCGGCTTTGATAACTGTCAGGCCTGATCCATTAGTGTACAGATGCAGGAAATGCAGGTAAGATTATTGATTTATAAATTATATAACGTTTTTGAAATGAATTTCAAGATTCTCTCTCGCACTATTTTCCTTCAATTAAGCCTACATAATTCTAGAATGATCATTGATCAACGAGCATTTACTATATACAATAAGTATTTAAACAATAAAAGTTATCAAGTACCCTTTAAATTTTTTCCATAACTATTATTGTGATGTACAACCAAAATTATTAAAAAATTAATATTTTTTGTATTGATATCTATATATATAAAAGCGAAATGGCACTCACTCACTGACTGACTGACTGACTGACTGACTCACTCACTCACTCACTCACTCGCAGAACTAAAAATCTACCGGATCAAAAACGTTCAAATTTGGTAGGTATGTGCAGTTGGCCCTTTAGAGGCGCACTAAGAAATCTTTTGGAAATATTTTAACTCTAAGGGTTGTTTTTAAGGGTTTAAAGTTCGTCTTTTAGCATGTATATTCTTCTTCTCCCAATCTCTTAATTATAATTGAAATTTCCATATCATATGTTACTATAGAACTACAATCTAGATAGAGTACCTCTTCGAAACAGTTGTTAACTGGCAACTAAATTAATAATTTTGTCAGGTTGGCATTAAGTTGAGTTGACTTTGTTAGGTTGGCACCAAGTTGAAGATTAAAATGCATTTATCGCGGAAAAATTGATTGGGCACTGCTACTTCAATCCTGGGAATATTATATTACTAGCCGTCAGGTTCGCTTCGCTCGCCATATCCGTTTAGCCAGACGTTTAGTCTGGACCCCTGACTGGATTGTCCTAACATATGATAAAAATGCTCAAATGAAAAATGCAGGCGAGCTAAGCGAGCCTGCTGATCTCATTCTTGGACGATCCAGTCGGGGGTCCAGGGGGCGGAGCCCCCTGGCTAGACGGATATGGCGAGCGAAGCGAGCCTGACGGCTTGTTATTAATATTATTGTGATGTCCATCCAGTTTTGAGTTTCATAAAAACATAAGTGTTAGATCATGTCCTTGAAGTGCCACAAGACCGTCACCCATTAAATGCTCTTCTCCACAAGCCAATAGGCAGAAGTATTGGTAGACCGAGGAAGAGATGGACGCCGGAACAGGCTTGAAAAGCCTAATAAATACGTAAAGGTGCGTACAGACTTTCGCTCTGCTCCGCAACCGAACGTCACTCGAGCAGAGCGATTGATGATCGACCGGGGAGCAAGAGTGGAACACGAGAAAAGCTAACATCTCCCGTAACGTTCATGATCGGTGCGAGTGCAGAGCGGGGGCGGAGCGATGGCGGAACGAAGGCAGAGCGTACGCGGAGCGGGTTGGAGGCGCGTATATCTGTACGCAGCTTTAGATAGAAACTTTATTCATCACAAAAACACAAACAATAAAGTTGGAAATACAAACAAATTGAAAATTACAAAGTACAAAGAGTAATAATGAGAATATAAATGTGACAAATGTACTTTGCGTAAAGAAATGGATTACCAACGACGATGATAATGATTATGAACTATTATTGTTTTTCAATAATCTCAGTAGCCCTAAAAGTAAATGAGAATGGGAATAATTTGTTGATAATAATTATAATTTGTTTAAAATAATAATTTGTTTTTAATTTTGTAGGCGTATTGTAGCATCAGCCAGCAACATAGTACCTCACGCTGCCAGGGAAAAGCCTTCGTGGAAAACTGAAAACTGGCCTCCTGTTGAGCCGGAAAAGTCGCTGTGCAACCTGACCTACTTTGTGGAGCCAATGACCTGGATGAAAGCTGCTATTCAGTCGGAGCAGGGCAAAATCTACTGTCCCAAGTGCAGCTCCAAGATTGGTTCATTCAGCTGGATTATGGGTAAGTTAATCAAGAATGATCCATCGCTGTTCAATCCTATACTATTAAACGAGCAACTTCTGTTTATATGCTTGTATTTCACCGGATCTCGAAAACGGCTCTAACGATTCTCATGAAATTCAGAACATAGTAGGTTTATGATAACTGGTGTATCAAAAAGGACGCACATGGAAGTTTGAGAAAGTGAATTTATTACATTAAGTTATTAAAGTAATTATAAGTTATGCTGTATTAAATTATTACCTTCATTATATCCAAATTAACTTTAAAACTTCACAATAAATGTTCAAAATGGCTTCCTCCACTAGTAATGCAGGTTCAAACACTGCAGCCACTTTTCGTAGTGTTTGCTCAGAAATGATTTTAATCTCTCTTTCAATATAAGCCTTCAATTCGTCAAGTGTATGATATATATATATATATTATATATATATATA
The DNA here is from genome assembly GCF_014356525.2 of Nilaparvata lugens. Lineage (NCBI taxonomy): Eukaryota > Metazoa > Arthropoda > Insecta > Hemiptera > Delphacidae > Nilaparvata > Nilaparvata lugens. The sequence continues at coordinate 59,757,028 of NC_052510.1, read as the reverse complement.
TATATATATATATGCATATGTATACATAGGCCAAAATTAGAAGAAAAACATAATTTTACACTTAATATTTCAAATACCAATAGAATTTAGAACGCTCTGGAGCCACTGACACGCATCTTCTCCAGCATCATGGAGGGCCGACAGCCCTCCATGATAGGAGTGTTGTGGACACTCAGATATTAGGTGGTTCATTGATTGGATTTGTCCACATTGGCACAGAGGATCAGATGTGTATCCCCATGCTGTCATCAGCTCAGCACACCAATATTCCATCTCAGTAACCAGCATGCAAAAAAGAATTGATCTCAGGTTATGTGGCAAAAGAATATCTCATCAGGAAGCTCCCCGTTACCTAGGAGTCAGACTTGATAGATCCCTCACATATCGACAACATCTGCAGGGGTTGAGAGATAAACTGAAGACAAGGCTAAATATCATCAGCAAACTTGCGGGAACAACCTGGGGTTGTGACATGAATTCCCTTCGAACATCAAGTCTTGCACTTCTGTACAGTACAGGGGAGTACTGCTCTTCTGTCTGGGCTCACAGCAGACATGTTGAGAAAATTGATACAGTTTTCAATGAAACTATGAGGAAGATTAGTGGGACATTGAGACCAACAGAGACTGAGTGGTTGCCTGTGCTTAGTAACATCATGCCTTCAGATCTCAGAAGGTTGGAGAAGAAGAACAAGTTCATTTCCCAGTCTCTAGAGATTTGGCTAACCCTCCACCAAGGCGCCTCAAGTCAAGAAGATACTTGAGACTTGACGAGCAAGAGGAAATTAGAAGTGCAAGGGAGTTATGGAGACTGAGATGGTTGCAGGGAGAGGTCAGGAACAAAGGCCTTGTGGATGACCCTAATGTATCAAAAAGGACGCACATGGAAGTTTGAGAAAGTTTATTTATTACATTAAGTTATTAAAGTAATTATAAGTTATGCTGTATTAAATTATACCGTCAAGTGTATGATGATTGTTATTAAAAACCTCACTTTTTAAAGTATTAATAATTGTTAAGGTAACCTATTAATTATTGTTAACCATATTCACAAGAGAACGTATCCAACGACAATACTGTATACGTTTCCCATGGTCAACATCCTTCAGTTCATGAACGACTCCGATGCGGTAAGGACGCAGATTCAATTTTTTAGTAGCCCTGAAAGTGGAAGATAGTGACAATCCAGCCTGTACAGATAACTTTCCAAGTGATTTCCTGGGTGAGGTAGTCAAACGTTGTTTCACATTGTCCAGAACTTGTTCTGTTAACACTGACGGTCGACCTGTGCTTTTCCAATCCTGAACACTTCCAGTCTCACGAAATTTATCGATCAGACGTGTTATTGTGGCGTTATTAGGTACTGCAGAATTGGGAAATTCAACCTGAATTCGTCTTTCACTCGCTCGTAAGATTTATAGGCGAAATAACTTTCAATAATAAACACACGTTCATCCTTTGAAAAAAACCATAATTGAACATACACAGACACTACAGATTACAAATGAATACTAACAATTAAGTATGAAGAAGTGTTAAAAAACAAGAAATGTAATGTAAGTGAAATAATAATAAATAGAAATTAAATGAATCAAAAATACTAACAAAAGTACCTACTTATCGTAGGTTTGTAGACCATTGAAGTCTCTTTGAAATGATTTATTATAGCAGCTTCAATGTAGGGGGTGAAATTTTCATTGAAAATGTTATTCACCTGAATTGTGGGTAACATGGTTATGACCATCATCTCCTTATTTATTGAATAGCCTAATGATCCATCACTGTTCAATAATCAATTTAATAAAGATACTTGAAAATGTCATTCAGCTGGATTATGGTTAATTTGGTAATGACCATCTCCTTAATTATTGGAAAACAAGTAATGTAATAAAAATAGTTGAGATGTCACGTCGCAACTACTTATTTATTGAAACATCATTGAGGAACTAGGTTGTTCATTTATTTACTTGATATTATATTCATTGATACACATTATACAGGTGTTTCAGAAGTGGTGTCGAACATTTTAGGGTATTGTTCCTGGATGATCCTATCATCCAAGAACAATACCCTAAAATGTTTGACACCACTTCTGAAACACTCTGTATATCATGATACACGTTGTCCTACTTTCATTCAATCTAACGGTGACGCTCATTCATTTTTCACCGTCAACAAAAGTTATCTCACTAGTGAAACCCTAATCAAATGTAACTCATTGCTGTTCATATGTATAGCATATTGAATAAAAATATAAATCTCAGTACCTTTTTAAATATATTTGTCACATGTCTTGACTTGAAAATGGATGGCTTCAATGCTCGAAACATGATGTGACAAAATAATTTAAAAGGGTACTGAGATTTATATTTTTATTAAGAGATTTAGACAAGACTTGACTTGAAAATGGCTTTAATGTCCGAAACATGTGACAAAATAATTTAAAAGGGTACTGAAATTTATATTTACATTAAAAGTAGCCCTAAAACCTAAAGAAAAAAACAGTGTAGCATATTTCTTTTTGTATACAAGATTCTACCAAAGATGTACTAATCTTGTTATTATTAAAATAATGTTATGAGTTTATTTAGGACTATATAAATTATGTAAAAATTTGATGATATATTTTCTTTTTATTGCAGGGTGTCAGTGCCCCTGTGGAGCCAAGGTTTCTCCGGCATTCTACTTGGCGCCCTCAAAGGTGGAGTGGAGCAACTTTGTTCAGAATGTTCAGGTTACTGTTTAAAATTATCTGCATGTGATAAGGTAATGTGATAGATGTAATTATTGAGCAGTTCAAATCAAACTAGTCATTAGAATATAAGTGAAAGAATTTCAGATTATTTTGTAGGTTTTATTTTTTAACATTCGACAACAGAGTATAACTAGTCTTAAGAATTTGTGAAAGAATTTCAGGTTATATTTTTTAATCTAAGTCTTACTAGTCATTAGAATTTGTGAAAGAATTTCAGATTATTTTGCGTGTATTTTCTATGCATTTGTTATTCAAATGGCATAAAAAATTGTTCCAGTTGTAATTTAAAAGTACATACAAGCTCAGATGAACGAAAGGGACATCATTAACAGTTTGAAAGAGAAAGTTTACATGTGTATGCATCAACTAGAGCTCCCCCCCCCTGTTATCTAATTGTCTAGATAGAGGATGTTGAAGATTCGAAAATATTACGTATCGTGGACTTCCAGGAGGGAGTGTAAGATAAGTCCACTGTAAAATATACTGTACACATATGAGTTGTATACACGTTAAACCGTGTGTTACTTTCATTTTTTCCAGCGACCTCGCTTGTATCACAAATGCTTATAGAACGTAGGGCACTACGTGTGTTGGAAAGTTTGGTGTGGGTGCATTAATGCCAGACGAAGTAGGAAGCTACTAGAAGTAGCAAAGTAATGACAATTCTTACTATTTAATTTAATTAACTTAAATTTATTTAATTCATATAACATTTGGGATGACTATTCTGATGAATACCACTCATTATATTCCTGATGATATATCCAGGTGTGTAATGGCATTAAATTATTATCATAATTTTTCACATGGATGTCACCGGTAGAGATTCTCTCATCCAAAATGCTATCTTTAATTAACCAAGTTGTGGGTACAGTATGCCATGTAGCCCTTAATAGTTACACGTTGTACATTAGTTGAGTCACATACTACTGGACCATTAATTGAATGTGTATTACCATACAAATCGGAATAGGAAACCACGTCTTTAGTGGTTGATACAACTATGCCTTGATATTCGTAGAACTCCTTGATATCAAGTGTATCAAATATTGGTATTGAGGCCGTAACCTCTGAACATAAGTAAGTGTTGCTATGGTACAAGCATCCCGACAAGTCTCGCCTAACATTTATCCCTATATGGGTCGGTCCAACAGCTGATACAACATCAGTATAATTGTTTAATCGAAAGGCAAAAGCTATACCTGCAGAAGTAAGAGCCGATTTAATATATGGGGCTATGATTACGGCACGAACGTAACCTAGACTTAATACGGTGGACATATCAACATGTATGCGAGCATAAGTATAAAACAACAATGGGTTGTCTACATATATGGAATCTTTCATTCCTAAAAACTTCTCGATAACGTCGTTAACATCTCAGGTGGTATTAATGCGGAATTGATCGTTCCGCTTCGGATGGCGTCTAAAATGGAACTCACTTTAGCATGCATTTTAGTATTGATGATCTCGGCCACCAGTCGCAATGAAGTCTTGCATATACGCAGATCCAGTTCGGTGATGTTATCTTTCAACTTGAACATATTACATATAGGCTATATATTCGTCTGATTTTGAGGAATGTGCCTCAACTATTTTAAGAATCATGCGCATTTCAAGAATCTGATTTTGCAAATCATCAATAGTAAACCAGTTCCAAATGGTGCCAACCATTGATACACCAATACCCTCTACAGCAGCAGCACCTATTATTAGGGGGGCTAACCTTTTCCTACGCTTTCCGATCATGGATCCAACACCTCGGCCAATTGATTGCACTTCATCGTAAGCAGTATGTCCACGTAGGAAATCTTGAAAAGATGAATTAAATGCGCCTTTACACATGCGAGCTCAAGTACCTAGATCTAAAGTTACTGGTGCACTAACCTCACCATCGTACATGGCTACAAGGTCTGGGGTCATAAATGTATTGAGCCGTGAGGATAATTTATTACAATTGCAATCAACATACGCGAGTTTAGGTAGGAACAAGCCTATAATCAAAAGGGTTCGGGTGTAATCCATAATTAAAATAATGTCAAACATAGGAAAATTGGCAGCAATTATGTGTATTATGGTAATGTTGAAATGGTAATATTTTGCGCATGCGTCCTGTCTATTTTCGATGCTTATGCAAAGAAGCCTTACGCTGGCGTTTGCTATTGGCAGTCGTTACGATCAATGGGGGATTGGGTGCAGTCGTATCATTGACAGGACAAGCCTCAGGGGGTGAACTGGAATTAAATGGGCGTTTTAGACGTATTTAATGCCGCGATTTGAGAATCAATGATGGAGCGAACATCACTAGAAATTTGATGTGGCGAAACCACTGTCACTGGATGGAAAAATTTGTAATGTGGAGAGTTTGGTTTAATAACCATACCTTTGATGGCGCTATCTGTATTATTAATTAATGTTAGGACTTCACTTATATGGATGTCGTTTTCATAATTGAGGTCTAGATCAATTTTCCTTCTAACTGATAAATTAGTGTCCATGGGCATAGAGTGTAATAGATTTGAGATATCATGGGTTGAAATTTCCTTCTGACTCATTGGAATAAAATGGTAAACTACTATGATAACTTCTCTCAGATTAGTGGCGACCTGTTGGTCGGAGATACTCTTGTGGTATCTGTTTTTCTTTTCTGTGAAGTCTTCTACGTACTGAGCATCAGTGTCATCGGGGGTCATTTCACTTATTCTACAGAATACACAATTATAAGAATTAGAACAACTTTTTACAACAAGGCATTTCGAGTGACTGCTTTGATTAGCCGCTCGTTCTTTACTCTAGGCAAGGAGTGACCGCCTCGTCATCATTGGGCAAGACACTCTGATCATCTTCGAGTACAGGTGCCACCGTGAATACCTTGAGCACATCCTCAATTTCTCTTTTAGTCTCACGGAACATCGTAGCATTGTGCTTGCCTGGCACGAATACGTCGACATCAGGCTTGTTAGGCAGCTTACTTTCGTCTATCAAGCCGTTCACTGATAGATAGGCCTTCTTAAATTCGCGGGAGACTGCTTTCGCCCATTTCACGTTGCGGTGCGAGGCCTCCAAGAACCGCTTGAATCGACCCAGATCACCACTCATCTCCTGGGCTACTACGCGTGCGCGACCTGTCAGGCTCGATCGCTTTTTGATTATCCTTTCACCTTCAGCCTTAGGGACCTTGGCCATCGTTCTAATCCTGAAATCCTTGGCCGGTTCGCCAACGTCCTTTGCATAATCAGCATCCGTGCCTGCGTCGTGCTCCCATCTGTTGGTGAGAGTAGGAGGTAGATCAATGATACCGCATATGTATAGCCATGTTTATCTGACGTTATTTTTTTAATGAATAACGATTTGCCTCGGCTTGGCTGCAATCGGTAAAGCATGAGAGTTGAATTATATAAATCTGGTCGTGGTTTTCTAGAATACAATTTTGCTAAAATCTTTATAGGCTCACTCAGGAGCTCTTGCAATTTATTGCTTGGACAATTTATAGAAATTTCTGGAAATTATTATTTCCAGAGATTTAATTAACAATACAGTATATGGCTGTGAAAACCAGTTTGTTCTATTACTGATAAAATTGGATGGTAACTCTCTTAATAATTTAATACTGATAATTAATAAATAGATATGAGATTTGTACTCTGTGGTATTGGGGAATAAAATGAATGGCACGCCATAAAAAATTTGATACATATATTGTATGAATAATATTAAAGTCAGTTAAATATGGAAAATATATAGAGCAACAAAATATATACAACAAAATAAGAACAAATATATCAAGATAAAATATCACAGACTAGTACACTATTCTTTAGCTGTATAGCACGAAACTTTACCATGTGCTTTTCAATTCATTGATAATATGCATTTATTTGCATGCAGCTTCGGTATCGACTTGCTGTTGCTTGTCGATTTAGGTAATCTCACTTTATATCTTATTTGAGGCGTTCCATTCCAAAACTCACTTTTTGCAGTTTCGCTAATTTCACAGGAATAAGAAAAAACCTTTTGTAATTGCAGTTCCCTTGATTCTATGATGATTATGTATTTTTCTGATGACAAATAACCTCAAAAACATTCTGAAATGGTTGTTTTCCACTTTCAGGCAGCAGTTTTCTAGAAATTGTGATTTTAAATTTGCAAAAAGTGAGTTTTGGCATGATACTATGGCAAAGAGAGAGTTTTGCCATGATACCTTGGTAAAAAGTGAGTTTTGCCATGATACCTTCGTAAAAAGTGAGTTTTTGGTACAAGTAAGCTGAAATAAGACTTTGTAAAATCACTGTTTTATCAGGATTTGTTTCAGGTGGGAAACATAAATGAAATAAATAAATAAGTGAGAATAAAAAAAGAACATTTTTATTTATTGTTAAAATTTCAAATCAGTGCAATTAAAACTTAAATGATCAACTCAATCCCTTCCTCTTGATTTGATGGCTCACAGCATAATATTACTTGAGAATCGTCATCTTCGTCTTCATGGTTGTCCTCATTTTCTGGTGCTTGATTGTGAAGCAATGTTTTAAAAAAGGTCAAATCTTCTCTATTCTGCCACTGTTCACCAAAATGTTTTTCCAACAAACGTGCAATGTCTTTTATTTTTGCTTGCTTTACTGGGTGTCCTCGATTCAAAACCAATGGTCTCATTGTGCTTAATTTCTTCCCTGCCTTCATTACAGATCGAGCATTTTGCACATCACTGTTATAATTTGGCTCACCCCTCACAAGTATGTTATTTTTACTATTGTTCCTTGTGAAAATAAAACGTTTTGTGAGGGAGAACTTGAAATGCCAGGATCCAACTTTTTTCAGATTATCGGTTGCTTCTTTTTTCCAGTCATAGACCAAACAGTCGTTCCCCCCCAGCTTTCGAACAGTTCCATGTTCACTGAATATCTTAAGATACTCATCTGGATTGCATATTGTAGGAATTTTTTTCAACTCTTTTTCAATTCTCCCAAACACCCTATCAGGGGGTAGAAATGAATGCCCTGGAATTGGAAAAATCAATTCAATCTTCTTGACTTCAGGAGGAGCTTTCTGGAGTAGGAAATAACTCAACATGTTGACCATAATCGAGTTCCTATTTTGTCCCCCACACCCATCTGCACAAAGGCGAATTACTTTGTATGGTGTAAGGTCGATTTTGGACAGGCAATCATACACAGCTGAACATATCTCATTGGACCCTTTGGGAAATTCATTCTCTGTCCATGTATACATAAAAACGTTGTCCTTATTCATTTTACTTGTTGAAGAACCTTGTACAATGGTGAAATTATAAGTGTAGAGTTGACGGCTGTAATAGGCCAATTGATCTGGGATTTTTGGATTGACTAGATTTTTCTGACAGTCAAATGATAAAGTTAGCATGTCATCCTTTTCCTCTCTTAGCTTATTGAAAAACGCTTTACCCTTCAGCTTATGCACTCTCAAAAGCACCATCAATTTATTTTTTTCATTGACATCTTTTTCCAATTTAATTTTTTCTTTCAACTCAATACAGCGTGAACAAGCATCTGTGACTGGTGTGTTGAAGCCAATGTTGTAACACTGGCAAAAGATATTCCTAAAAAATGTTCTTTTAACTTTGTCACAGTCCTCGGCTTTACTATTATACATCTTCATCAACTTGACAATGTTTAACTCAGAAGGCAAGTACTGTCTGGTACTCTTGCTCCGGCAGTAATGAGATTCAACACACTTAAGATTTTCTATGAACTCTTTAACTTTTTCCTTCTTCCTTGCATGTTTTTCAACATTCCTAACACCACCCCTTTTTTCAGAAGGCATTTCTCCTGTAAGAATGTAGTTCTTTGCAATTCTGTTCACTCTGAACCTACTTACACCTAAAATTTTCAGGAAAGTTTTGCCACAGACTTGAAGTTTAAAGTTGTCAGTATTTGAAACTTTGACAAAGTAGCTGATGACAATGTTATCATTATTTCGTTTTTTAGTTGTGGAGACCCTTTTTGGTTTAGATACTTGTATGCATTTCAGAATGAATGAATCCTGATCAACTTTGTTTGAAGTTCTATAGAATGATTGATGGAACTCACGAATATCTTTCATCTTCAGTTTCTTGCAGCGAAATGTTTTGCCATCGTGGTTGCACTGTGGATATTCAGGAAGGGCCGATGCACTATGCCTGGAACAGAAATAAGAAGAGAAACTATGTAAAACATTGTCTTATTACATATTTTCCAAACTTCCTATTCAATGAATAATGATTCACTTGCCTACAAATGAGACATAATAGTAATGGATTTCATTTATGTAGTTAATACTATATTACCAAGGTCAGGTAGCCTAGGCAAGATTTGATTCTGAAGAGTAGGACTGAGCTATAGGATGTCAATGTTAAGAATTTCCATAAGAGTGCTATGTAAGGGTGAAGTTCCATAAGCCAAGAACATTGTTTCAGCACTGATATCAATGTCTATATTGATATCAGTGCAATAATCGATATAACCTAACCTAGAATATCAATATCAATATAACTTAGACAATATCTAAAACAATGTTCTTGGCATATGGAATTCTAGCCAAGGAATACACATTACAATTTCTAAAACAATATATTATTCAAAAAGCCTTATTAAAAATATTCATTGTAAAATGAATTGGGCTTTCTATCATGACCTATTAAAATCAGTTCAGAGACATAACCTAGAATAAAAAGATGAATTCACCCAATTATTTGAGATTCCAGCAACAGCATCATTTTTTTTTTTTTGTGTTCACACAATTTTTCTTGTTTTTTTTAACATTTCTCAAATTGGCACACAAAAAAATGTCATGAGTGTTACCGCAGAGAAATATTGAACTGTTTAATCATTAATAAAAAAAAATAATAAAACTACAAATTTTAACTATTTCTAATAATATTATATAACATTAGCAAAACCAGTTTGAAGAAAATGAATGAGTTTAATAGAAATATTAAGTGTTTTGTGTCAGGAGTGTTACCCGTATGCAAAAAAATGATCTACTTTTAAATTTGTATAAAATCTCTTATAAATTTAGTATTGAAACATTGTTTTGATGTACATACATTTACCATTTTATACGATAATATGTTTTAAATTTCATTTTTGTTTTAATTTAAATAGAAAATTTTCATTTTTGTCAGAGTAACACTCATGACATGAAGTAACACTCATGACACAAGGTAACACTCCTGACTAGGGCTTAGGGATTTAATATAATAAAGGCTAAATAAGATGAAAAATTGAAAGTTTATTAATTTAAAGGTTAATATAAAAAGTATGGGAGAAAATTAAGCAGAAATTACAGTAGGCCAATAATGAAATCCTTCTTTAGGCTATAATGAAAACACCACCATTGGGCCTACACCAGTTCCCTTTCCAAATTGAAAGGAAACTCATAAACAACCCGCTGTAAGCCTTTCAACACAATTTTTGGTTGTGGTAGAATCACTTTCACTTGCTTCAAGTCAATTATTGATTCATCTTTTTCATCGGTGATGTAACTGTTGCCTTGTTTGCCTTGTTTGATCAAGAACATGACAGAGACAGAATAGTCCCCATCCTCTTCCTCCAGGCACACTTTTGTCACAACTGCAGCGTATTTATGTTTCAATTTTTTCCTAGCCCCACCTGTAAAAAAATGTATTTATAAAATAATTTCATCTTTTAAATCGATTAAAAATTGTATATTAGGTAGATGTTTACTTAGATTGTTTTAAAAACATATGAAAAAAATAAACTTGGTGTCATGACATACAGCTGGAATAACAGAAAAGCAGAATAACATACAGCAGAAAAGTTTGTTGACTCTGGTAGACAATCTGATAATTATAAAGAGCAGATAATATAATTATTATTCAATCGCATTTTATCATAATATGACAATAGTGTGATTATTATTATATGTCACTTACCTAACAGCTCTACAATGATGAATGCTCCTTGGACAATGTTGGTTTTTGACGGGATTTCAAACAATTGAGGTTCAAGTTCTTCCTCCCCTCTCTCAATCAATTCCTCGAGATTTGCATCTTCATCATCAGTCTCTTGAAATGTTATATGAATCTTGTTCTGATTCTGACGATGAATCATAATTTGGTAATAACGGCTCTTTTTCTTTTTTCCTTTCCATTCATCTTTCTGTTTGTCAAAAGATACAAACTGTGCTTTAAAAAAACAATTGCAGAGTTTTTCACAAGCCCAATCATTCTCTGCACAGAAACAGGAGAGTGACCTGTAAAACATTTCCATTTCTTTGAATGTTATTATTTGGTGGATCTGCCTTGTACCCTGTATAGTTGCTAGAGGAGTAATAGGTAGATTATCAGTGTACTTCAATAAATCAGCTTCCGAAACATAAAAGAGTTTTATCTTCTGGGTGTGGTCTTTCATAAGTTCATAAAATGTCTCTGCATTAGGAATATCAAGACCATGGGCAACCAGATGATTGCCCAACCGCTTCAGAGCACCTCCTACACCATCTGGTGCTCCTTTTCCATGAGAGGATTCAAAAAAATTCCAGGTACCATTTTTAAATCCCATTTGGTGTAAAATGGATGAAAATAAATAGAAGTTATTTTTTTGTTTGTATTGGCTGGAAGGTCCATTAGAAAAGAAATGAACTGTTGTAACTTCAGGATAATTTGTTTTCAAAAACTGTAGAATGGGATCCAAGTGGGCCCAAATAGCTAGTGGACTATGGTCTTTTGAGGGTGACAGTAGAAAATGGTATAAGGCTCTCATTATAGAGATACAATATTCCTGTGTGTAATGAAACTTGTTTTCTGCTCCCACCAAAGTGATGTATTTCTTCACTCAGTTTACATGAAAAATTTTCTGAAAAATCAGCATGGATTATAGCTTCTGTCTTGCTAATTCGTTCTTTGATTTCTTTGTATACTATACCTTGTATTTTGATATTAAACACATGCTTTGTAAACTGTTTCATTTCCTCTTGAAATTTTATTATTAGGTCACCAAGAGTTCCTTTTGATTCTTCTTTTGATGATATCTGTACTTTTATTTTGATTTGTTCCCCGTCTTTTTTCTTTTCCATGAGTTCTTTTTTTGTAACCCATTCATCCCATGTTATTTCTAAATCCCTATCACATTCTTCAATTGGCACGCTTTTATTCATGCAGTCAGCACACAACTTGTACATACAATGAGCTGATGACTTGTCACAGACAATAGAAGGGTACAGAACATGAGGATCCTTGTCAGAAATTACATTTAACTGCCTCAGTTTCGTTGACTTTAAGCTCATATTTGCATGCCATTTGCATAAACATGTCTCCCTTGATAGTTCTGTTGGTTTAAGAACATAAAACGGTCTATATCTTGTGAAAGTTGTATAGGAAATACTATTTGTATAGTATTTTTACTGTACATCCACCCCCCTCCACAGAGCAAAATAGGCTGCAATATTTGCCAACACAAGGTAAGACCTACTATACGAAGAAATCATACTCAGGGTTGAACGATTATAATCTTAGTTTATTGTCTTATGATTCAAATTATATATTTCCGTGTGTCCCCCATGGAGTAAGATTATGACACATGTCCTCCCCATGGAGCGGATCTGTGACACATGGCCTCAATGTGAGGCTGGACTGTGACACATGGCGCCCAACGTGGGGCTGGACTGTGACACATGGCGCCCAATGTGGGGCTGGACTGTGACACTTATTTCCACTTTAACATTTTAATAACACCTACCATAATGCATTGATATCTCTTCATACAACACTTTCTGTTCTATTCGACCAGCTCAATTTGTTAATAATCCAGTATGGCATGGACATTGATATACTTCAAACTACTATAAATACTAGAGCTGCATGTGGGACGATTATTTGATGATAATATACTCAGTCTATCACTTTAAAAAGAAACTATTTTTATACTCACAATTAATTTTTGGTAATGTTCCCTTTAACATCAATAGAAAGACAGAGTTTTAAAAATTCAAATTTATTTTCTGTGGAGCCAAATGGTACCAAAAGGATTTACACTCCTTCATAATTTTTTTATTTGTTTATAGATTATAATGCTCATCCATTCTAGTGATTACTCTATTATTAACTTATTAAGTTAATAATTACTATATTACTATAATATTTATTATTACTATATTAAGCAGGACCCATCATCACTGTGATGACCCCATTGGACTGTGATGACTCCATTAGATATTGCTCTCAGCCATCTTTAACAAAGCAATGATTGGTTAGGTTCTGAAATGGTATGATAGGTTAAGGAATGGTTAGGATAGGTTAGGTTGGGTTTGGTTAGGTTTGGTTAGAAAAGGTTAGGTTGGATTAGGTTTGGTTTGGTTAGGCTAGGTACAGTAGGAATGGGAACTAATAAAGAGTTTGCTCGATATTGAGCCAGCCATCGATCCGTCTGCGGCAGAACCTGCATTTTCTTGCTCCTAGCATATTTTCTTGCTCCTAGCATATTTTGCATGCTTGCATATTTTTCATGCTAGGTGCATGCATGGCAGGAGAAGGCAGGAGTTATCCACTTCCCTGCACACAGAGCATACACTCACAAGATGATGACAATGATCTGGCTCTTCATCACTGTCATCATCATCATCAACTTGTAAGCTTATGTTCTGCATGCTGAGTCTCTGGATGTGGACATTGCTCCTGAGAAATGACATCATCCTCCTCTCTTCATAGCTACCTAACTGATCTTGATTGGCAGGGGTTGAGGATTGGGCTGGGGTTGAGGATTGAGGTCTACTTCTTTCAGATGTTAGGGATGAAGGCAGTGAATCAGTATTGGTATCAATATCTAGGATCGAGGGTCGGATGTGTGGGTGTGTCGGGGATGGAGGTTCATAGGTGTTTATATTAAATGTTCTAGGGGATGATGGTTGGGAGCTGTATGGTGGGGGTGGGGAATGTGAATGGGGCCTAGAATCTATTTCGTGATAGGGGGGAAGGTGGGATGGGTGCTCCTGATCATTAGAACCATTGCCGCTCATGTCTGAAAACGACATACACACCTTCATCACTATCAATGTCAAACATACTGTGGGTACAGCCTAATTCTATGGCAAAGACTTGTTATGCGTTTTTTTTTTAGGTTAGGATGGATTACAACCACCAACTCTATGTATAAGAACCTAATTCACAATTAAACTCTCAACTTGTATTGTACTCTATGTATTGGAACCTAATTCACAATTAAACTAGTCTTTTTTGAATTTAATTTACCGTACTCTATGTATTGGAACCTAATTCACAATTAAACTAGTCACTTTTGAATTTAATTGACAATTAAACTAGTCATTTTAGAATTTAATTGACAGTCTCAAACCACCTACTTCAAAATTCAACTCAAATTTTTCTTTGAATTTAATTGTCAAATCAGGAATATAATATAAATAAATATATATATATATATATATATTATATATATATATATCGTCGCTCCAATGGTAAAGTTGCGTAACTGTAAAAACCAAATTTTTCAGTAGAAGAGAAAACAACTTTGATCGGTCCTGGCAAATCAGGGTTTCACTAGTTTCACCCACTAACTGTTGCATTCTTATTCATTTCTAAGCATTTTAACATGTGATCTGAGAGATTAATTTATATTTCAATTTAGGCTAGAAAAAAACACTTATGCAGTTTTACCATGGTGGAAAATGAGATTCAAGCATATTTTATTATATGCTGTAAAGTTGCGTATCTTCCAATTCCCATTTTTACTCATAGTTTTTAACAACTAAGAAGAGTTGAAAAACTTCAACAGTTTTAGATTGACTAAATCAACAGTTTATTGTATCTTATGACTAATACCATAATTGAAAAAGTGAAAAAATATAACGCTTACTTAATTTTAAGAATACAATAATAGTAGAATAATAAGAGTTGTAATTGTAATAATAAAAGTAATAGTAATTGTAATAATAATAGTTATCAGGGTATGACTTTTATAATCATTAATTTATTAGGCTTCACTAATACAAAAATACTTGTTCATAATAATTATTCATCATTATGACTGTATGACATAATAATCATCATTTCTTCTGATAAGAATAATTGGTAAACAATACATAGGTACTATCAAACTATAAACATGAAACTATCTTCAACATAAATAACTAAATGTTCCACAAAGTTGAGAATTTAAAAATAAAAAGTAATATGAAGCTCTATTCATAATCTGGTTTATCAGACAGGAGCTGTACATGTTTTTATAACTATGATAATAATTATTATGAACCTTTGAAATAACCTGTCATTACACAGTTACAACATAAAAGTGAAACCACAGCATATGAATGGAAAATTATTAACTGAATGTTCATCAAGTTGAAAATTTTTAACATGAAAAATTCAAAGTTTGAACACCTATTCATATTCTGATTCATCAGATGCATTAGGTTCTGGTAGTGCATCAAGCACAGAAGCTGCAACAGGTAAATTGTTGTAATAATAATGATGGCTTTTTGGGATAACCTGATCATTACAAAGTTTCTTGAAGTCCTTCATTTTTGCAGCAGAAATACCCAACCTACTTTGATACGCTTGTATGGGATGAAAGTCCATTGAACGTCCTCTTTTTTGTTTCAGAGAGAATATTTTAAATTCAACCTCATCATATCCTGTCTTGATAAAAATGCTTTTAGGCTCTTCTTTCCTGTATTGCAGCCAAACGGCACTACGGAAAGGGAGGTTTTTGAAAGGCAGGTTTTCAGACTGGAAGATGTTTTTATTTTGATTAAAATTAATGAAATCATCATGAAGTAATGTAGTGACATTGAAGGGTTGAGGTTTAGAGCGTGCTGCTCTTATTAGTTGTTCCCAACCAAGAGGAGTAAATACTGGAACATGCTTAGACTTTTGTTCGATTTTGGAATGTATGGAATCGCATTCCATTTGACTATGACCGGGTTCAAAAAACCTATGGTCAATTAATTGAATTGACTGGTGATTTTTCACTACATTGAGGCACATACAAGCAAAAGTTGTGTTCTTCTGTTGCCCTGAACAGCTATCAGACATCATTCTCACATGTTCTGTATTAGTCTTTGCCATTAAAAACTTGTAAATGATGGTCGAAATTTCTATACTACCTCTTTTGCCCTCTGTTTCGTCCCACATGTAGCATTCAACTTCTTGATTTCCCAAATTGTAGATTGTCAAGTTATAAACAGCAAGTTTTCGTACATAGTAGAATGGCCCAGCAGCGCCTTTAGGAGTGTTGAGAACTGCCTGTAGATCGAAGTTAAAAGCAATTACTTTGGGATTTTTCCTTACAGCTTCTTTATCCTCATTTCGCCAATTTCGAGCAGCCTCCTTGCGTTTTAAATGTTGAAGGTAGGATTCTTCATCACCTGTCTCATCAATCCTTCCCTCATACACAGAACACATTTTGCACAAATCTTTTTTAGGCTTATGAAAATTAAGTTTGTATTCTCTGAAAATCCTCCTATACATTTCAAGCCCATATGCTTTTCTCCCAGACTCTATAGCCTTCTGTTTGTATAGATTATACATGGTGGAAATATTTAGAGAACTATCTAAATATTTGTATTCTGAAGATTTTCTGCAATAGTGGGACTCCATTTGCAGAAAGGAAAGTATATGGCTTCTGATGAACTCTTCATCATTGTTATTCATCTCTTGAGGAGGGGGTTTTCGACCTCTTTGATCAGATTGTAGAACACCACAAGAAGATAATTTCTTAAAAGCACCTCTTACTAGGCCTTCTGTTACATTGAGAGTATCCAAAAAGAAGTTCTTGCACACCATTTTCTTCTCACCATCACAAGAGAATGTATATTTACAAGTGTTTTGTCTTCTTGAGGGTCCAACTATTGTCTGTCTAGATTTTTAACTCAATGTAACATGATTCAAAATGAATTCACGCTGTTTATGTAGGTCTCTGAGATCTCTGAATTCTTTTTGTATTTGTTTCCTTTTTTCATGTGGTACATAAGTGTTACACCTGTGATTGGGATTTTTTAAACATCGAGGTGGCTTCAATGGTCTAGCAGGTACTACTTTTCCTTTCCCTGTTAAATATTCTTCACCCTTGAGACGTTTCATTCGCTGTGTTTCTCGTTTCCACTTTGTGGGATCTGACTTCTTTCTTTTTGGAGGCTGATCCTTTTCTTGTATGATGTTGGGATGTTCTCGGTCGAAACATTGTTCCTCACTAAATAATGAAACTTAGTTAACATAACAAGTTACAATGCGTTAAGTTGAACATAACCTATTATTACATACAGACAACAAACACAACATGCGCGGTTTTTAACATGGAGATCAGCTGATCTCAGTAGCAAATTTGCGTATCTGGGAGATACGCAACTTTGTCATAGACGTAGAACGTGTCAACCAACTAAATTTTCCCACAGTAAAAGTGCGTATGTAAGATACGCAAACTTACTGTGGCAGAACTCAGTTCTTGTGTTGTTAGGTAAAAAAACAAACAGCTGTATCTTGGTAGCGATGAGAGATACACTTACGCAACTTTACCACAACATGCTTTGATGATGCAAGAATATCACAAGCACTTAAGTCAAAATTGACGAAATTTTCAGATACGCAACTTTACCATTGGAACGACGATATATAGCTATAAAATGCTCTGGTACTTACTCTTAGATGATGATAAAGATGAAAGTAATCCAAAAGAAATACACAAAAACACGAAAATCACACACGTACTGGTGGCACGACTGTACAAGTCACAATGTCCCACTCCTTGCAGAACAACTCCTTTTATAGCCCCTCAGTTAAAGATCCCTAGTGATTTATTTTCTATTTATTCCCAATTTTATGTGTTTTTTTAAATATTTTTTTTTCTTTTTCTTTTTTTTTAATTTCTTTTTTTATTTTTTTTAAATATTTTTTTTTTATTTTTTTTTTGACTTTGGTGACCTTGAGGTTAGGTCTGATCAACTTCGGTGACCTTGAGGTTAGGTTTGGTCAACTTTGGTGACCTTGAGGTTAGGTTTGGTTGACTTGAGTGACCTTGAGGTGAAGGACGGTTCTGGCACACTTGTGTGCCAGAACCATCCTTTTTATACTACTAATACCAAAAACATGTTTCAAGGTCATCCCATACCAAAAAACCCATTTCAAGGTCAATTTTTAAACTTTTTCTTTACACACTTTATCAAAAGTGTAAAGAGTAGGAGAAAAGAAAAAGACAGAGTTAAGTAGAAAGCAGATAATTATATTGTTATAAAACTAAAAGCTAAAGCAAAGAAGAATATATATATATATATATATATATATATATATATATATATATAATATATATATATATATATATATATATATATAAGATAATGGAAATACATAAGAAAAAATAATGGCAGTCGTATATACAGGGTGATTCACGAGGATATGCGGTAACTTTGAGAGCTCATTCAATATGTAAAAATAATGAAAAAAACTTATATAAACATAGGTCCGGAAATGTTTCGTTAGCGAGTTATACAGGGTTAAATATTTCGCCTGGATTTCAGTTCCGCTGAGTAAATGAAGACTCTCTGAAATTCTGGGAAGATAAATTTAGGGGCAAATGCCATTGTTTCTTATGGTTTTTTACCTGAAAAATTGATTAGAACAGGTCCCAGAACTGTAAGATGAGTAGTTTTTGAGTAATCCAGTGTAAAATGCAAAAACATTGAGTAAAAAAACACAATTTTTACATTTGGCCAGCAATCGCTTTGTTATTTTACCAATAAACTGATCAAATTTCAGAACAAAACTTGTAGAAAATTTAATTCTAAACAAAACGGTATGATTAAAGTATACAGAAAGTGAACAGATAATCGATTAAAGGAAGTTTTATTGAAAACTGTAATGTAAAGTTATGCAATAAAATTACAGTAAATGCTCAAAAATGTTGCCATTAACTTCAATGCATCTTTCTGCTCATTTAAGAATTGCTCTTGTTGCTTTTCGTAGTTCTATGGGGCTCTCCTTTAACTGCACAAAGGCTTCATTAATTCGATCAAGTAATGCCTCACGGGAATTTACTTTGACCTCGTAAACATGATCTTTCATCCATCCCCATATGCAGAAGTCCAATGGCGTATGATCTGGTGACCTTGGTGGCTAGTGTATAGGACCACCACGACCGATTCATTTATTTGGGAACTGATGATTTAGATAGGTGGAAACATCATTTGAAAAATGTGGTGGTGTGCCATCATGCTGGAAGTACATCTTGCGTCGCATTGCAAGAGAAACATCTTCCAGCAATGTCGGTAATTCTTCTTGGAGAAACTGTAAGTACGCCTGACCTGTTAAGCACTCTAGAAAAATAAACGGTCCAATTAGCTTATCATCAATAACACCACACCAGACATTAATGTTAAAACGGTATTGAAAGTTACGTTCAATTGTTGCATGAGGGTTCTCTTCTGCCCATGAATGTTGGTTTCGTAAATTGTTGATACCATCACGAGTGAACGGTGACTCATCGGTAAATAAAATGTACTTGAAAAGTTGATGATGATTGACTAACCAATTGCAGTACTCCAAGCGATGTTCATTGTCTCCTGGTTGTAAATGCTGTACTTTTTGTTTATGGTAGGGATAAAGGTTGTTCTTATTAAGTGTTCTCCAAACTTTACTTTGCGAAATCCTAAACCGCTTTGAAATACGTCTTGTACTAATACCTGGACTACGTTCAACAGCAGCAATAATGTTTTCTTCTACATTAACATCATGTTGGCGAGGGCAGTCAGACTGGATCTTTACGCTTGGAAGTGATCCTGTTTCCCGTAACGTACGAAATGTAGAAATAATGGTTCTAGCATTTGGAATTCTACGATAAGGGTAACGTTGTCTGTATTCTTCCACAGCGATTGTAGCATTGCCTTCACATACACCATAAATAAACACCATATCGGCGTATTCTTCAGTTGAAAATAAGTATGGCATTACTACTCCAACAATTTAATAATTACTATGGACAAAACAATGCTAACACGGACTAAAATTCAATACGACGAACAGAACAATACACATGTGGACTAAAACTCAGTTGTTACCTCTCAAGGAATTAAAATTCTACATTTCAAATCACATCATTGTTGATCAGCTGTTATTGTAGTGCCAACTTATGAAAAACAAATTATCTGCTCAACATGTGTATTTTTTTTCATTATTTATGTTTGTTGTTTATGTTTATTTCTTTATTTTAAAACTGTGTTTTAATATTATTTTATTTTGAAATTTTAGTAAAAAAACTAAGGTGTTAAATTTAAGTAAAAATCATTAACTTTTCACAGATCTTTAATAAGAAATCAACAGAGTTATTGTTGGCCAAATGAAAAACGTGTGTTGTTCTGTTTTCAATAAAACTTCCTTTAATCGATTATCTGTTCACTTTCTGTATACTTTAATCATACCGTTTTGTTTAGAATTAAATTTTCTACAAGTTTTGTTCTGAAATTTGATCAGTTTATTGGTAAAATAACAAAGCGATTGCTGGCCAAATGTAAGAATTGTGTTTTTTTACTCAATGTTTTTGCATTTTACACTGGATTACTCAGAAACTACTCATCTTACAGTTCTGGGACCTGTTCTAATCAATTTTTCAGGTAAAAAACCATAAGAAAAAATGGCATTTGCCCCTAAATTTAACTTCATAGAATTTCAGAGAGTCTTCATTTACTCAGCGGAACTGAAATCCAGGCGAAATCTTTAACCCTGTATAACTCGCTAACGAAACATTTCCGGACCTATGTTTATATAAGTTTTTTTCATTATTTTTACATATAGAATGAGCTCTCAAAGTTACCGCATATCCTCGTGAATCACCCTGTATATGAATCTGAAGCACTTTATAATGGATGAAAAATAGCTATTTATCACTTTGCATCGAATCACATTTATAAGCTCTTTATAATAGAAGAAGAAAAGATCACTTAGCACTTAGCACTCAACACATACAGAATACCCAACTCCCAGCAGGACTATCCCAGGCAACCTTTATTTGTAAGAAAATTCAAGATGTTTAGAGCACACACCCTCTGGATCTAGTTAGGTTGTTGTATCTCTCTGCCTGCAAAAGGTGGAGACATAGCTCATTACTCATGCAATACAGTTGAATATTGTCTACAAGAGGCTCAGCTACTTTTGGATGCTTCCTCAGATGGGAGAGGCGTGGAGTTTTAAGCTCATGCAGGGTCAGCATTGTTGCCTGTGCTTCCCTGTTCTGTGGGGAGTTGGGTAGATATTTGATGAGAGCTCTTTCAATTGCCTCTACTTCGGCTACTGTTGTAGATCGAGGTCTATTGAGAAGTCTCTTACTGACTTCCCTCACACCCATGTTCACACGGTCAACCACAGGGTAGGGGTTGCATTCAATTTGACGCACTAATCTTATACGCTCTGCTCAGATGATATGATTAAAGGGTCTACCCCTACCACGACCCCTACCCTGTGGAGGACCATGCACTGGGGGCCCGGTTCAAAATACAGCAGCAGCATCAGCCATGGCATTATTGATGGGTTCAGCGTTGGCATCTTCATGTGTGTTGGCCAGTACCCCAGCATAGGGTAGGGCATCAGCCAGAGCATCGGCAATGGCTGTGGCATCGGCACCAGCGATGGCTGCAGCATCAGCATCACCAATGGCGGCAGCGTCAGCACCAGCAATGGCTGCGGCATCAGCAATGGCTGCAGCATCGGCTTCAGCTAGTGCCTCATCTGGGGCAGGTGCCCCAACTGGTTCAGCAGCAGCAGCTGCAGGGACGTCATAAAATAGAAATTGATTGAGGAATTCATCGACATTCTCACCCTCCTCCTCCTCTGCCTCCTGAGCTTCCTCATCCTGCTGAGCTTCCTCATCAATATTTGTGACAGGTGGTGATGGAACCAGCTCGAAGGGTGGTGGGGATGCTGGTAATGGCAGGTCAACATTGTGCAGGAGGATTTGCATGTCCTCCTGCCCATCTATGTCTTCGGGCAGGGCATCAGCTGAGGCAACAGGGGCAGGTGCCCCAACTGGTTCAGCAGTGGCAGCTGCAGGGACATCATAAAATAGAAATTGATTAAGGAATTCATTGACATTCTCACCCTCCTCCTCCTCCTCCTCCTCCTCCTCCTCCTCCTCCTCCTCCGCTCCTGAGCTTCCTCATCCTGCTGAGCTTCCTCATCAATATTTGCAACAGGTGGTGATGGAACCAGCTCAAAGGGTGGTGGGGATGCTGGTAATGGCAGGTCAACATCGTGCAGGAGGATTTGCATGTCCTCCTGCCCATCTATGTCTTCTGCAGCCGGTACCTCTACTGCTGCCCACTCCTCAATATCCACTGAGGGTGGTGTTGGTGGTGGTGGAGGAGCTTCCACCACCCTTGGCATGGGGCAAACGACACTCCCAGGTAATTGATGGAGGCTGCAACCCTCCACACTTGACAAAATCTGAAAGCACCCTACCAGTATCTCTGCTACCAGCAGAATGAAGTTTGCATCCCAAGATAGCCAAACTTTCAAGTCCCCCCACTTAGTATAAACAGGATTTGTGTGGGTCACATCCTTCTGGATAGCAAACTTTTCCTCATTGGGAGTGACTTTAATCAAAATTCGCAATACTATCAATTTCCTCATTGAATATATTAGGCAACATCCTTTCCCATTTAGATATTTGCATATCTTGTTAGTGGAAGATATAACGTTTTTCATTTTGTAGAAAGATTGGACAATCTTACCACCCAGGATGTTAAGCAATCACAGCATCCTGTCTTCATGATAAACTTGTCCACATCCTGTCAATTGTGTGTATCATGCTCTGGCCTATATCCTGTCAGGAAGAGATAGTCCAACATCCCAAAAGAATTGATTATACATGCTCAACACATCAATATCTATCACTATATAAATGATATTCAACAACTTTGTATCACCATTATGGATAAGTTTGTGATAGCAAGAGAGCTGCACAAGCCAGTTCGTAGGAGTTTCCCTGCAAGGAAGGTTACTGTGAAAGGACTTGATGACCTCTATCAGGCTGACCTTGTCGAGATGCTGCCATATGTGAGACAGAACAAAGGTTATAGATACATTATTACTATTATCAATAATTGTCTGAGTAAGTTTGCATTTGCCATACCAATAAAAAATAAGTCGGCTGATGTTATAGTTGAGGCAATGCAACCTATATTTGAACAGAATCCAATGAAGAATTTGCAAACTGATGATGGCAAAGAGTGGTAGGTAAATCTTCACCAGTGAAGATTTGGTTATGCAACATGTATCATTGCCAACAGGTAGTTTTGAATTTACCACAGTTGCCGACTTGCTTGCACAAAGGTTGCTGGAGCGTGATGTTGAATTCCAGCTGACTGTAGATCTTTAAGTGTAGATACTTTAAGTGTATAGTTTTGAGCACTGCCAAGCTAGATTTCAGTCCACCAAATTCCATAGGAAAACTGCTAGGCTTTACCAATACCAAAATCATAGAGGCCAACACGTCTACTAGAAGTGATAATACTGTACAAATCAGTAGACCCAATGTGATACATATCACATGCAACATTGTGACTGGATCTTATTCCAATGGAATCAAGGATCACGTGATCTACAAGTTTTACCCAAATGTTGATCCAGGGTATAAATGCTGGTAACTGTGCAGAATGTCATCTTTTTACCAGTGGACGTCAAGCAGTTTGGTTGCATTATGCTGCAGGTAGTCGATGAGAACGGACGTCTGATAAATAATAGAGGTGAGGAGATAAATATAGCACTGCATCTGAGACAACGCAAGTGAGATGGTGCTGTTATTTGAAAAGTGGAATCGAGGGCTGGGTATGGAGGCTGCACTACACCCCCCTCCTACAACATTATGTTCTGAGCCTATAAAGGTGGATAATAGGGTGAAAGGTTTCATTCGGAATTCAGTCTCAACACAGTTGACATCGAGGAGTATCGATTATTTGCGGGAACATGGCTGTCAAGTTAGACAGTAGAAAACATAGGTGTTTTGGATGTGATACAGCAAAATGTATGCACACTCCCTTTGGATACTTTGTGCAATTCTACTATATGTAGAATTGATACAGACACTGTGGATGGGGCCTTCTACATAATTATATGGATTGTTTGTTACTCTGCTCCATAATACTATTGTTTGACAAGTGTGATGAAATAATGGATATGGCTGAAGCTATAAAAGTATATAAAAGGAAGAAAGACATCATTCATCATTCAACCTCGGTGAGGTCAACATCAAGGAGGATAAAGAATTTTTTTTGCGTGAACAAGGCTGTAAAGTTGAAAAAATGGGAGTTTAAAGGTTCGAACACACTAGAACGTATCATACCATGACCGTGCCCGTACCGACACATGCAAAAAAATATTCTTTGCATCATTTGATATGTAATACACCCATTAGACCGTTCCGTCACCGGCCAAGCACGGAGCGTGCCATGCACGTCCAGGTCAACATTTGTCGGCCAGTATATTTTGTCTGTGACGGAACGCTCCTTGCATGGCACGTGACGCCTGCAAACCCCGTTGTAACCGTGCATGCACCGCGTTGGTAACCAGTTCACCGCTACATTCTCTTGCTAACTGACGCGTTCCCAACAACTTCAGACCGGGCATCATACGCGTATCATACGCGTACCATACGCGTAGCATACACGTAATGTACTGGCATAGAACGCTGTTGATCCGTTGTAGTGGGCATAGTTGTTATTTTACGTGCCTGGCATGGTCTGACACGGTCCGTGTCTGGTACGTTCTAGTGGGTTCGAACCTTAAGATATGACATGACCTGGACCTTCTTCAGACAACAGTATTATTGGCTATGAGTATCATTCTCATGCACCCTATACTATCAGCTACAATGCAAACGATGAAATAAGAATTCCAATTCAACAGCAAGATGTCTACTACCTTCGGAGAGCTACCTACATCTAGAGTATACTGTGCTAGGAGCTGCTAATGCTGCTGTGAATGGAACCCCTTGTGTCTCAGGATTCTTTGCCAATTTGTTCTCAGAGATATGCTATGAAATCAATGGTGTGGAGGTGGACAGTGTACACAATCCTGGAGTTACCAGCCTCATGAAGAATGCAATGACTTTTGAACATGATGAATGGACCAAGATGGAGGGAGCTGGCTATAAGTATAGCTCAATTACTGGCTTTACTGAATTTGCTACCAATGGAACCGATACTGCAGTAATGGATGTGCCTCTATGATACCAGTTGGGCTTTGCCGAAGACTATAGACAGATTTTACTAAATGTGAAACAGGAGCTTGTGTTGAGGGTCAGTCCTAACTTTCTTGACTGTGTGAATAATGCTGCTGCTGCTAATGTTACAATCACAAAGCTCTTATGTTTGTGTTGACCAGAATTTTATCCATAATATTGTCATCAAAGAGGAGTCTCCATAATTGAACTTTGTTTGGTTTATTTCCTAACACTCTTGCTGGGCCTCTGATTCCTGGAAGACCAGTACGCACAATATTCCTAGCTGGTGTCCTAACATTAGTTGGAGGTTGATTGCTGTACCAAACACTTGGAGGTCCAAAGTCTTGCTTTCTCATTCTCTCTTCAAACACTTCAGGCAAGCCATCAATACAATCATCATCAGCCATAGGCTCATCTAATTCCAAAAGATTGTCATCTTCTGATTCTTCACTTGTATCTTCCTCTCCTTGATCATCACAAGCATCTCTCATTACAACCTCTTGAGCAGGAGCATGTCCATGTCAGAACTTCATCTGAGTCATCTACTTCACTTCCTGATGACAAATTCAAAAATTCTTTGTCATCTTTAGGATGTAGAAGCCTTCGAGCACCAAAATCAGAATCATGTGGGTTGAAAGATTGACTATGTCCTGGACAATCCATTTCAATATTTTGATAATTTCACTACAGAAATATTAGAGTAAAAATTCACTGACAAAACTAATGTACATTTGAAAATAAACTACTAATTTCACCAAATGGTGTACGCAAATAACACAAAGGGAAACACCCAGTCACACAGACCGGTACACAAATAACTCACAGGGAAACACCCGGTCACACAGACCACCAGACTTTTGATAAACAATACATTATTCCTGAACAAGTATTTGCAACCAACTGAAAACAGTGGCAAGCTTTTAGTAACAGTGTAGTGGGAAGGTATTGTGAAGGTTGGCGACCCTGCTTCATAACTGTGACCACTACAACAAAACTTAAATTCACTGGGTTCCTATCAGACTGATGTTTCCCTAAGAGTGTTAAAACATAATATGTTTTGTGAAATAAGGAGACAGAATGGAGGAGAGGAAATTGAGAGAGACAATCCACCACTGGAGCTCTCATAGATGTGAGGAGTAAAGGGTGGGAATGGTAAAATAAATAAATTTGATACAATTCATAAAATATTAAATATATACTTCACTATGTCTGAGAAGATTTTATATATTACATAATATGTATAACTCTTCAAGGGTTGTAATCAATTGGTACTGTTGACACACCATCATTCAATATGATTCTCTCACCATCATTGGGGGAAAGAGCTTTCTTATTCATTTCTATTGTGAATATATGATGCTCATTAGATCTGATGTATGTGTTTATCAGTCTACTCTTCTCCTTCAAATTGAGGCAAACAGGATCGTCATCAAACTTGATGCACTTTTTCAATGCAGCAGACTGCACACTGCCTTTTTGATTTCTTCTTCTTGCATTTTATGGCATACATCTTGGCTCGTAGACCACAAACTCTAAAATGATTTGACTGTTGGTCTCATCTTTGAAATTACCCAACACTTTTTTGTTTGCCAGTGAATAGCATTGATGATCTTGTGGGTAGTCTGATGTGTCAGAGAGTCAATCATATTATAGATATCACTGTATTACTATTTTATACAGTAGACTGTCTGTGTCAGTGTAGGCAAGCTTTATGTTGTTTGGGCCATATTTTGGTACCATGACATCATAATGAAATGTGTATATGGTACACTTTGAGATGTCCAACACTGCTTGGCCCACATAGATTGATTTGTGATTTTCTTCTTGTTTAGGTGAGCTGAAGCTAAATTTTCAGTATAAATTGTTCTGTCAATGAACTCTGTCTTCTTGATCATTTTTTTTCAACTTTTTTACTAGAACATATCAAGTTCAAGTTCATTTTTGATTTCTTATATTCTCCATTGTCTTCCTAGTTCTCATTAAGTTTGTAGAGATTCTTCTCAAATGAGCTTTGAGCACTGGTATGAAGCTTTATATTGTGCTCAACATAGGGCTGTAACCAACTTGATTGTTTGAATCTGAGTAATCGGTGAACTCTCTCAATAACAAGCCCATGTTCAACAGCTTGTTTCAAAGCCATGTAGTGCACAATGTATATTTTTCTATCATTGAGATGACCAAACAGCTTTTTTCTCAGGTTGAGGATCATTCTCCACAACTCCTTGTGTTCCGAGGATTTTTTCAAATTTGGTTTTCAGATGCTTTTGCAGAGTTTGTGCTTCAAGTCGATTCTGAATGTGTCGTTTTGCAAATTCCTCACTCACTTGCTTAGAAAACTCTGTATGGCTGAGTGGTTTTTTCTTCTCCTTCAATATATTATGCACATATATGACATAGTAATTAACAAGAGTACTGTTCAGCATTCCATAAAATATGTATAAAATTCATCATGGAGTCTTGCGGCTACATGACAATCATATTGCTTGACATTTCTTCATATGTGTCCACTGCTCCCTTAGTTAAATCATAGAATTCAACCATGTCTGGTTTGCCAGTTGGTTTCTGACTCAGTCGCATTCTCATGTGTTATAGAAATGAGTTATACCATTTTAGATTTCCTTGCCTTGTATGAAACTTTGACAATTTTTTTATCATAAGCAAACATTTCAGATCCAATTTTCCTTGTCTTTTGGCAGCTCATCTTAGGAGGAATCTCCTAATGATCCTCTAAAATCTCCTAAGAGATTCCTAAGTATTAGTTAAGCACACCTCTAGAATATGTTATGTTCTAAGTGACAATCAAACAATTACAGTATTGTGTGCTTGTGTTATAGTATGAAAAGATGGCATTGTGCTATCATAACGTCCTGCATGAAAAGTGAAACGTAAAGCTACTTTTAAATATATGGACTATGGAATGATGATGACTGTGGAACAGTTGATTCCGCAGCTTCTGCACAAGGACTGTGCCAAGGTGGCGATCAAGGCCAACAGCAACAATCTCATACACCTACCTCACACTCCTGCTTCAGATGCACAACAACTCTGATCATGATTACACAGTTGAAGAGTTCTTGTATGATGCAAATGGAGAAGAACATATTGTAATCAATGAAGAAATAGCGAGAAGTCTGGCAGAATTCTACAAAGCACTTATGATTATGATGGATGATGAATGGAAATGACGACCACAAAGTTATTACAAATAAACTTTGGTTATGACTTGCTTCCATGCTCGATAAACTGGAACAAGCAACAAGGCTGATTATGTTACTGTCCTGCAGCAGCCATTTCATTTTTTTCTTTTCCTGGTGTAGTCACACCCTTGACTCAATTGAGTAACAAAATCAATTTCTTTTGTAGTGATTTGCATCAGGCTACCTAGAAAAATTATCATCATTAGAATACTATACCTGATTACTATCTGAATTTTATCATTTAAACAAAGTAGCCTACATGAGATATTAGTTCATAGATGGAGGATTCATCAGAAATACAGTTGGCCAACTGCTAGAGTATTATAATAATAATACCACTCAGGGTACCAGTAAATGGTATCATCTGCTTGTCAATAGTGAGGTATCTTTCAAGTTCTAAGGGGGTCCAACATCTACCCCTTACATTATCATAAATGTGTCTAACTATGAAGAATATGTCATGACAGTCGTCTGGTTTGGATAAATTGTTAACAAAATGTATGTTCGACAACACACATTGTTTGTGTGTATGCATACATACATTGTTTGTAAACAAAATATGTTTGTCAAAATGTATTGTCAACTATATCTGGTTTGGATAGATTGTCAACAAAATGTAAATTGCTCCTCAACTGGAAAAATCTACCTCTAGACATGCTGTCTTGACATCAACACATCCGCTGGCAACTGTAAACAGGCGCATTTGAGTATTTAATTAACCTAATGTATTACAATAACAAAATTCTGAGATTCTATCTAACTTACATCTTTGATGTCTTTCAGTTAATAAGAAAACAAAGATATTGTCAAATTTCACTATAATTATTAAAAACTTCAAAACAGTACCATGGTTTCACGTTTATCAATGCAACATCAGCTGTATATTCAGTTATATTCTTATATTTATAATATAGCATACACTTAGATGTTTTGATCTTTCTTCTTCAGTTTTTCCAGGTTTTATAAATGCTAAATATTCCTCGAGTGTTAGTCCCTCTCTCCCAAATTTATTTAATTCCAATATTAGTTCTAAGTAACAGCATCTATTTATTAACTTTATTGAAGAAAAAGTCCTTATCAAATGAAATAGAATCCATCACCAATATGGAAATTAAACATAAGTTGTTAGTAATAAACAATCTTTTTCTAATCCACTACAATCTTTTCAAAAATTCCATATAAGCTCATTCAATTGATATTTTGTTAAATGTTTTTTTCTCTGTGATAGCTTTTTTAATTCTATCAATAGACTCTAGTAGTAACAAAAGGCTGGTCCTGGGACACAAGTGTCCCAGAACCGGCCTTCACCTCAAGGTCATCCAGGTCAACCAAACCTAACCTCAAGGTCACCCAGGTCAACCAAACCTAACCTCAAGGTCATCTAAGTCAACCAAACCTAACCTCAAGGTCATCTAAGTCAACCAAACCTAACCTCAAGGTCATCTAAGTCAACCAAACCTAACCTCAAGGTCACCTAAGTCAACCAAACCTAACCTCAAGGCCATCCAAGTCTTGACTTGTTCACTTGTGGCCATACTTATGACCACGCCTTGAACAGAAACTCATTATTATTATTATTATTATTATTAACCACACCTAACCTCAAGGTCATCCAGGTCAACCACACCTAACCTCAAGGCCATCCAGGTCAACCACACCTAACCTCAAGGCCATCCAGGTCAACCACACCCAACCTCAAGGCCATCCAGGTCAACCACACCTAACCTCAAGGTTAAAAAAAAAATAAAATAAAAAAAAAAAATAAAAAAAAAAATACAGAATACAGAATAATAATATTATGATAGGAATATACACCTCATACCTGTATGGAGGTTGGATAATAATAAATATATAATTGGATATGAAACATGGAATATAGAAATACAGAATAAAATACAGTGCAAATATAGAATGATATAGACATACAGAAAAATATACATATAGAATACAGAATAATAATATTATGATAGGAATATACACCTCATACCTGTATGGAGGTTGGATAATAATAATATATAATTGGATATGAAACATAGAATATAGAAATACAGAATAAAATACAGTGCAAATATAGAATGATATAAACATATAGAAAAATATACATATAGAATATAGAATAATATTATTATAGGAATATACATCTCATACCTGTATGGAGAGTATTTTTCTCACAGTTCCAAGAATCGAAAAATACTCTCCATACAGGTATGTCGCACCCAAAGTCTCTGGTGCCGTTCTTGCTTTACGATCAGCATAGCCAGCTCTAGATCAATGAATGGATAGTGGATTTCCAGATCTCCAATCCTTTGATCTAGAGCTGGCCGTCTATCTACACGCAGGAGTAGTGGGGTGATAAGCTCGTGTTGAGCTGCCACTCTATAACGCCTACTAATCTCCCAAAAACGCCCAGAGACCTCCGATGCTCTGGAGTGGGGGGTTCATAATTGAGCAGGTCCTGCTCAATTACCATGAGGGTCATCAAGAATATTAATCCTGCCTGATTAAATATTCTGGATAAGATCTCCTGGCACCCCATGTACCGAGCAGGAGTTGGGGGGAAGGGGGCTATAATCCGCAGTCTGCGGACGACCCTCCTACGTTGTCTATTCAACAATGCATGAGAGGGTCGTCCTCGGCCATAGCCCCTCTCCCTCTCAACCCCCCTCTGGATGGGCGAACCTGCACTATAAAACTTCCCCACTCCGAATTGCGCCTCCTCACCCCCCTCCAGCAGCGCTAGTGGTGGGGTTGCTGCTGGAGCCGGCGGTGGT